>NC_071435.1:1182732-1191437 GCF_017976375.1 Cuculus canorus
CTTTTTGGGTCCATTCCCCCCTTTTCCACGGTCCCAAACCCTCATTTTTTGGGGTCCCCCTTCACCTTTTGGGGTCCCCCATTCCTTTTGGGTCCCTTTTTGGGGTCCCCCCTCAATTCTGGGGTCCCCCCTTCCTCTTAAGGTCTCCTCCCCTCATTTTTGGGGTTCAAAAGTGCCATTTTAGGGCTAAAAAGCCACTTTTTGGGTCCATCTCCCCCTTTTCCACGGTCCCAAACCCTCATTTTTTGGGGTCCCCCTTCACCTTTTGGGGTCCCCCTCTCACTTTTGGGGTCCCCCCTCACTTTTTGGGGTCCCCCCTTCCTCTTAAGGTCCCCTCCCCTCATTTTTGGGGTTCAAAAGTGCCATTTTAGGTCAAAAAAACCACTTTTTGGGTCCATTTTCCCTCTTTCACGGTCCCAAACCCTCATTTTTTGGGGTCCCCCTTCACTTTTTGGGGTCCCCCATTCCTTTTGGGTCCCTTTTTGGGGTCCCCCCTCACTTTTTGGGGTTCCCCCTTCCTCTTAAAGTCCCCTCCCCTCATTTTGGGGGTTCAAAAGTGCCATTTTAGGGCTAAAAAGCCACTTTTTGGGTCCATCCCCCCTTTTCCGCGGTCCCAAACCCTCATTTTTTGGGGTCCCCCCTTCACTTTTTGGGGTCCCCCATTCCTTTTGGGTCCCTTTTTGGGGTCCCCCCCTCAATTTTGGGGTTCCCCTTCCTCTTAAGGTCCCCTCCCCTCATTTTTGGGGGTTCAAAAGTACCACTTTGGGGCAAAAAAGCCAGTTTTTGGGTCCATTCCCCCCTTTTCCACGGTCCCAAACCCTCGGTTTTTGGGGTCCCCCTCACTGGGAGGCGCTGGGGCTGCTACTGGTTTATACTGGTTTATACTGGGGGGCACTGGGGGGCACTGGGGGGGATTGGGAAGCACTGGGGGGGGCACTGGGTGGGGATTGGGAGGTACTGGGAGGCACTGGGAGAGCACTGGGAGGCCCTGGGGCTGCTACTAGTTTATACTGGTCTATACTGGTTTATACTGGTCTATAGTGGGGGGCACTGGGGGGGATTGGGGAACACTTGCGGGGGGATTGGGAGGCACTGGGAGGGACGGGGAGGCCCTGGGGCTGCTACTGGTCTATACTGGTTTATACTGGTCTATACTGGTTTATACTGGTCTATAGTGGGGGGCACTGGGGGGGATTGGGAAGCACTGGGGGAGCACTGGGGGGGGATTGGGAGGCACTGGGAGACACTGGGAGGGGACTGGGAGGCCCTGGGGCTGCTACTGGTTTATACTGGTCTATACTGGTCTATACTGGGGGGCACTGGGGGGGGATTGGGAAGCACCGGGGGGGCACTGGGGGGGGATTGGGAGGCACTGGGAGACACTGGGAGGGGACTGGGAGGCTCTGTGGCTGCTACTGGTCTATACTGGTTTATACTGGTCTATACTGGCCTATACTGGGGGCACTGGGGGGGCATTGGGAAGCACCGGGGGGGCACTGGGGGGGGATTGGGAGGTACTGGGAGGCACTGGGAGGCACTGGGAGAGGACTGGGAGGCCCTGGGGCTGCTACTGGTCTATACTGGTTTATACTGGTCTATACTGGTTTATACTGGTCTATACTGGGTGGCACTGGGGGGGGATTGGGGAGCACCGGGGGGGCACTGGGGGGGGATTGGGAGGTACTGGGAGGCACTGGGAGAGCACTGGGAGGCCCTGGGGCTGCTACTAGTTTATATTGGTCTATACTGGTTTATACTGGTCTATAGTGGGGGGCACTGGGGGGGATTGGGGAACACTTGGGGGGGGATTGGGAGGCACTGGGAGGGACGGGGAGGCCCTGGGGCTGCTACTGGTTTATACTGGTCTATACTGGGGGGCACTGGGGGGGGATTGGGAGGCACTGGGAGACACTGGGAGGGGACTGGGAGGCCCTGGGGCTGCTACTGATTTATATTGGTCTATATTGGTCTATACTGGTTTATACTGGTCTCTACTGGTTTATACCGGTCTATACTGGTTTATACTGGTCTATACTGGTTTATACTGGTCTATACTGGGGGACACCAGGGGGGATTGGGGAACACTTGGGGGGGGATTGGGAGGCACTGGGAGGGTACTGGGAGGCCCTGGGGCTGCTACTGGTTTGTACTGGTCTATACTGGTTTGTACTGGTCTATACTGGGGGGAATCGGGGAGCACCGGGGGGGGCACTGGGGGGGTTTGGGAGGCACTGGGAGGGGACTGGGAGGTCCTGTGGCTGCTACTGGTTTATACTGGTCTCTACTGGTTTATACTGGTCTATACTGGTTTATACTGGTCTATACTGGGAGACACCGGGGGGGATTGGGGAACACTTGGGGGGGATTGGGAGGGTACTGGAAGGGGACTGGGAGGCCCTGGGGCTGCTACTGGCCTCTACCGGTCTCTACTGGTCTCTACTGGTTTATACTGGTTTATACTGGTGGGCACCTGGAAGGCCACTTTGGAGCGCAGCCGCGCCGTCAGTTGGTGGATGATTTGGGCGTTGAGACTGCCGCTGTTGTCCATGTCCCCCACCAGCACCGGAAACGCCTGTTTTGGGGTAAAAAACCCCCATTTTGGGCAAATCCAAAAATAGCGATTTTTGTTAACGACCCCAAAAAGGCCCTTTTTTCCCCCAAAAGTCCCCCCCAAACGCACCTCTGTGGGACTGAGCTGCTTCGTCCCCACGTAAGTGGCCCCGAAGTGGTACCCGGAGTCGCCCAAAGCGCTCAGAGCCACCACGTGGTTCACCTGAAGAAAAAACAGCGGTTTTTTTGGGGTGAAAAACGGCGATTTTGGGGCCGAAGGGAAAAAAAAACACCAAAAAGAGTGGAAAAAAAGGGGGATTTTGGGGCTTAAAAGTTCAATGCCTCACCTGGAAGTGATTGCTGAGCCCTTTGTTCACGGTGAGCTTCACCCCCTCCATCTGCGCCGGGAAAAGGTCTGAATTTGGGGTGAAAAAAGGGGATTTTGGGTAAATTAAAGGATTTTGATAGTTCGGGGGGAAAAAAGGGGATTTTGGGGGAAAAAGGGGGAAAGGGGGGGAAAAAGGGGGGGAAAGGGGGTTTGGGGGCAGTTTGAGGAGTTTGGGGAGGGGAAAAAGTGGGGGTTTGGGGGTGAAAAAGGGGCAATTTGGGGTGAAAAAGGGGGAATTTGGGTAAATTAAAGGGTTTGGAAGGTTTTGGGGGAAAAAAGGGGGATTTTGGGGGGAAAAGGGGAAAATGGGTGGAAAAGGGAGGAAAAAGAGGGGAAAAGGGAGAGGAAAAGGGGTTTGATGGGGGAAAAGGGGGTTTGGGGGGGAAAGGGGGTGTTTTGGGGTGAAAAAGGGGGAATTTGGGCAAATTAAAGGGTTTTGAAGGTTTTGGGGGGAAAAAGGGGATTTTGGGCAAAAAAGGGGGAAAGGGGGGAAAAAGGGGGGAAAAAGGGGGGGAAAGGGGGTTTGGGGGCAGTTTGAGGAGTTTGGGGAGGGGAAAAGTGGGGGTTTGGGGGTGAAAAAGGGGGAATTTGGGGTGAAAAAGGGGGAATTTGGGCAAATTAAAGGGTTTTGAAGAGTTTGGGGGGAAAAAGAGGATTTTGGGGGGAAAAGGGGGAAAATGGGTGGAAAATGGGAGAAAAAAGAGGGGAAAAGGGAGAGGAAAAGGGGTTCGATGGGGGAAAAGGGGGTTTGGGGGGGAAAGGGGGGTTTTGGGGTGAAAAAGGGGGAGTTTGGGTAAATTAAAGGGTTTTGAAGGTTTAGGGGAAAAAAGGGGATTTTGGGCAAAAAAGGGGGAAAATGGGTGGAAAACGGGAGGAAAAGGGGGGAAAAGGGAGAGGAAAAGGGGGGAAAAGGGAGAGGAAAAGGGGTTCAATGGGGGAAAAGGGGGTTTGGGGGGGAAAGGGGGTGTTTTGGGGTGAAAAAGGGGGAATTTGGGTAAATTAAAGGGTTTGGAAGGTTTGGGGGAAAAAGGGGGATTTTGGGCAAAAAAGGGGGAAAGGAGGGGAAAAAGGGGGGAAAAAGGGGGGGAAAAGGGGGTTTGGGGGCAGTTTGAGGAGTTTGGGGAGGGGAAAAGTGGGGGTTTTGGGTGAAAAAGGGGCAATTTGGGGTGAAAAATGGGGAATTTGGGTAAATTAAAGGGTTTGGAAGGTTTTGGGGGAAAAGGGGGATTTTGGGGAGAAAAAGGGGGAAAATGGGTGGAAAATGGGAGGAAAAGAGGGGAAAAGGGAGAGGAAAAGGGGTTCGATGGGGGAAAAGGGGGTTTGGGGGGAAAGGGGGGGTTTTGGGGTGAAAAAGGGTGAATTTGGGTAAATTCAAGGATTTTGAAGGTTTTGGGGGGAAAAAGGGGATTTTGGGCAAAAAAGGGGGAAAGGGGGGGAAAAGGGGGTTTTGAGGGGGAAAGGGGGTTTGGGGGCGGTTTGAGGAGTTTGGGGAGGGGAAAAGTGGGGGTTTGGGGGTGAAAAAGGGGGAATTTGGGGTGAAAAAGGGGGAATTTGGGTAAATTAAAGATTTTTGAAGGTTTTGGGGGGAAAAAGGGGATTTTGGGGAGAAAAAGGGGGGAAATGGGTGGAAAATGGGAGGAAAAAGAGGGGAAAAGGGAGAGAAAAAGGGGTTCGATGGGGGAAAAGGGGGTTTGGGGGGGAAAAGGGGGTTTGGGGTGAAAAAGGGGGAGTTTGGGTAAATTAAAGGGTTTGGAAGGTTTGGGGGAAAAAAGGGGGATTTTGGGCAAAAAAGGGGGAAAGGGGGGGGAAAAGGGGGAAAAAGGGGGGGAAAAGGGGGTTTGGGGGCAGTTTGAGGAGTCTGGGGAGGGGAAAAGTGGGGGTTTGGGGGTGAAAAAGGGGGAATTTGGGTAAATTAAAGGCTTTGTAAGGTTTGGGGGAAAAAAAGGGGATTTTGGGGAAAATTTTGGGTCTCTGTGGGTCTCTGTGGGTCTCTATGGGGTCTCTATGGGGTCTCTGTGTGTTTCTATGGGGTCTCTATGGGTCTCTGTGGGTCTCTATGGGGTCTCTGTGGGTCTCTATGGGGTCTCTGTGGGTCTCTATGGGGTCTCTGTGGGTCTCTATGGGTCTCTATGGGGTCTCTATGGGTCTCTGTGGGTCTCTGTGGGTCTCTATGGGTCTCTATGGGGTCTCTATGGGTCTCTATGGGTCTCTGTGGGTCTCTGTGGGTCTCTGTGGGGTCTCTATGGGTCTCTGTGGGTCTCTGTGGGTCTCTGTGGGGTCTCTATGGGTCTCTATGGGGTCTCTATGGGGTCTCTATGGGGTCGCTATGGGGTCTCTGTGGGTCTCTATGGGGTCTCTGTGGGTCTCTATGGGGTCTCTATGGGGTCTCTATGGGGTCTCTATGGGGTCGCTATGGGGTCTCTGTGGGTCTCTATGGGGTCTCTATGGGGTCTCTATGGGTCTCTGTGGGTCTCTGTGGGTCTCTGTGGGTCTCTGTGGGGTCTCTATGGGTCCCTATGGGTCCCTATGGGTCTCTGTGGGGTCTCTATGGGTCTCTATGGGGTCTCTATGGGGTCTCTATGGGTCTCTATGGGTCTCTGTGGGGCTCTGTGGGGCTCTGTGGGTCTCTATGGGGTCTCTGTGGGGTCTCTATGGGTCTCTGTGGGGTCCCTATGGGTCTCTATGGGGTCTCTATGGGGTCTCTGTGGGGTCTCTGTGGGTCTCTGTGGGTCTCTATGGGGTCTCTGTGGGTCACTATGGGTCCCTATGGGTCTCTATGGGGTCTCTATGGGGTCTCTATGGGGTCTCTGTGGGTCTCTGTGGGTCTCTGTGGGGTCTCTGTGGGTCTCTATGGGGTCTCTATGGGGTCTCTATGGGTCTCTATGGGGTCTCTATGGGGTCTCTATGGGGTCTCTATGGGGTCTCTATGGGTCTCTATGGGTCTCTGTGGGGTCCCTATGGGGTCTCTGTGGGTCTCTATGGGTCGCTATGGGGCAGCCGTGGGTCTCTATGGGTCGCTGTGGAGCAGCCGTGGGTCGCTATGGGGCAGCCGTGGCTCTCACCTTTGCAGCGCCGATGGAACTCCTCGAAGGCGCCAGGGTTGGGCAGGGGAGGCCCCTCCTGCCCCATAGATTCTGTGGGGCGCGGCGTGGGGTGGGGGGGCCCCTCCTGCCCCATAGATTCTGTGGGGCGCAGGGGGGGAGGGGCCGAGAAAAGGGGGGGAGGGGACCCGGCGGCCAAGACGTTACCCATGGGGGGGGGGCTGAAAAAGATGGGGGTCAGGACCCATAAGTGACTCCTCTGCCCCACAAGTGACCCCCTCCCTGCCCCACAAGTGCCCCCCCGCCCCATAGATACCCCTCTCTGCCCCACAAGTGCCTCTCCAGCCCCATAAATGACCCCCTCTGCCCCATAAGTGACCTTCAAGTGCTCCCCCTGCCCCATAGATCTCCCCCAAGTGCCTCCCCTGCCCCACAAGTGCCCCATAGACCCGCCTCCTGCCCCATAAGTGCCCTCTCTGCCCCACAAGTGCCCCATAGACCCACCTCCTGCCCCATAAGTGCCCTCTCTGCCCCACAAGTGCCCCATAGACCCGCCTCCTGCCCCATAAGTGCCCTCCCTGCCCCACAAGTGCCCCATAGACCCACCTCCTGCCCCATAAGTGCCTCTCCAGCCCCATAAATGACCCCCCCTGCCCCATAAGTGACCTTCACGTGCTCCCGTCTGCCCCATAGATCCCCCCTACGCCCCATAAGTGCCACCTCCCAGACCCATAAGCGCCTCCCCCGCCCCATAGATGCCCCCTCTGCCCCCCAAATGTCCCCCAAATGACCTCCTCTGCCCCATAAGTGACCTTCAACCGCTCCCCCTATGCCCCATAGATCCCCTCTTTGCCCCATAGATCCCTTCTGCCCCATAGACCCCCTCTCTGCCCCACAAGTGCCCCATAGATCCCCTCTCTGCCCCATAGATCCCTTCTGCCCCAAAGACTCCCTTCTGCCCCATAGACGCCCCCTCTGCCCCAATGGACCTCCTCTGCCCCATAAGTGACCTTCAAGCGCTCCCTCTGCCCCACAGATCCTCCCTCTGCCCCACAAGTGCCCCATAGATCCCCCTCCAGCCCCACAGATCCCCCCTACGCCCCATAAGTGCCACCTCCCAGACCCATAAGCGCCTCCCCCCGCCCCATAGATCCCCCTCTGCCCCCCAAGTGCCTCTCCAGCCCCACAAGTGCCCCACAGACCCCTCTCCTGCCCCATAGATTCCGCCCCCCCCCCCATCATGGCGGCACTCACGCGGCTCCGCGCAGCGACGGCGGCTCCGCGCTGGCCACGCCCCCTTCGCTCCCATTGGTCCGGCTCGGATTAAGCCACGCCCCCTCCGCCAATCCACGCGCCAATCCATTGGTCCAAAGGGGAAAGCCCCGCCCACTCCCCCTCATCGCGCCCTCCCATTGGCGGAGCCTGCGCGGCGCCCTCCCCACCCATATATGGACAATGGGGGGGTGGTCATAGAGACGTTCGGCCAGAGCGCCGCCGGTCGGGGTCATAGAGAGGGAGCAGACGGAAAACGAGGGGGGAAAGGGCAGAGCGGCAGGTGTGGGCGCCGCCATTTTGAGGAGGTGCCAAAGGGACCCATAGGGACCACTTTCTGCCCCATAGGGACCACTCTCTGCCCCATAGATGCCCCCACTCTGCCCCATAAGTGCCCTCCTCTGCCCCATAAGTGCCCCTCTCTGCCCCATAGAGTGTCCCTGCCCCATAGAGGCCTTTCCCTGCCCCATAAGTGCCCTCCCTCTGCCCCACAAGTGCCTCCCTGCCCCATAGATGCCCATTCCTGCCCCATAGATCCCCTCCCTGACCCATAGATCCCCCTCTCTGCCCCACAAGTGCCTCCCCTGCCCCATAGATTCCCCCTCCCTGCCCCATAGATGCCCATTCCTGCCCCATAGATCCTCCTCCCTGCCCCACAAGTGCCTCCCCTGCCCCATAGATGCCCATTCCTGCCCCATAGATCCCCCTCCCTGCCCCACAAGTGCCTCCCCTGCCCCATAGATTCCCCCTCCCTGCCCCATAGATGCCCATTCCTGCCCCATAGATCCCCCTCCCTGCCCAAGTGCCTCCCCTGCCCCATAGATTCCCTCTCCCTGCCCCATAGATGCCTATTCCTGCCCCATAGATCCCCTCCCTGCCCCATAGATGCCCATTCCTGCCCCATAGATCCCCCTCTCTGCCCCACAAGTGCCTCCCCTGCCCAAGTGCCTCCCCTGCCCCATAGATTCCCTCTCCCTGCCCCATAGATGCCTATTCCTGCCCCATAGATCCCCTCCCTGCCCCATAGATGCCCATTCCTGCCCCATAGATTCCCCTCTCTGCCCCACAAGTGCCTCCCCTGCCCCATAGATTCCCCCTCCCTGCCCCATAGATGCCTATTCCTGCCCCATAGATCCCCTCCCCTGCCCCATAGATCCCCCTCTCTGCCCCATAGATCCCCCTCTCTGCCCCACAAGTGCCTCTCCTGCCCCATAGCGACCCATAGGGCGCACCCCCATGCAGGATCTATGGGTCTCTGCCCCATAGAGGCCCCTTCCTGCCCCATAAGTGCCCTCCCTCTGCCCCATAGATCCCACTCTCTGCCCCATAAGTGCCCCATAAAGGGAAATGTAGAGGTAAAGAGTGATTTGGGGGTAAAAAGGGTAATTTTGGGGGTAAAAAGGGTGATTTTGGGGTAAAAGAAGGGGATTTGGGGGTAAAAAAGTGCTATTTTG
>NC_071435.1:1191537-1344321 GCF_017976375.1 Cuculus canorus
TAAAGGGGAATAAAGGGGGAATAAAGGGGAATAAAGGGGAATAAAGGGGGAATAAAGGGGGGATAAAGGGGGAATAAAGGGGAATAAAGGGGGAATAAAGGGGGAATAAAGGGGGAATAAAGGGGGAATAAAGGGGGGAATAAAGGGGGAATAAAGGGGGAATAAAGGGGGAATAAAGGGGGAATAAAGGGGGAATAAAGGGGGGAATAAAGGGGGAAATAAAGGGGGAATAAAGGGGGAATAAAGGGGGAATAAAGGGGGGAATAAAGGGGGAATAAAGGGGGAATAAAGGGGGAATAAAGGGGGAATAAAGGGGGAATAAAGGGGGGAATAAAGGGGGAATAAAGGGGGGAATAAAGGGGGAATAAAGGGGGAATAAAGGGGGAATAAAGGGGGAATAAAGGGGGAATAAAGGGGGAATAAAGGGGGAATAAAGGGGGAATAAAGGGGGGAATAAAGGGGGAATAAAGGGGGAATAAAGGGGGAATAAAGGGGGGAATAAAGGGGGAATAAAGGGGGAATAAAGGGGGGAATAAAGGGGGGAATAAAGGGGGAATAAAGGGGGAATAAAGGGGGAATAAAGGGGGGAATAAAGGGGGAATAAAGGGGGAATAAAGGGGGAATAAAGGGGGGAATAAAGGGGGAATAAAGGGGGAATAAAGGGGGAATAAAGGGGGGAATAAAGGGGGAATAAAGGGGGAATAAAGGGGGAATAAAGGGGGGAATAAAGGGGGGAATAAAGGGGGAATAAAGGGGGAATAAAGGGGGAATAAAGGGGGGAATAAAGGGGGAATAAAGGGGGAATAAAGGGGGAATAAAGGGGGGAATAAAGGGGGAATAAAGGGGGAATAAAGGGGGGAATAAAGGGGGAATAAAGGGGGGAATAAAGGGGGAATAAAGGGGGAATAAAGGGGGGAATAAAGGGGGAATAAAGGGGGAATAAAGGGGGAATAAAGGGGGGAATAAAGGGGGAATAAAGGGGGAATAAAGGGGAATAAAGGGGGAATAAAGGGGGAATAAAGGGGGGAATAAAGGGGGAATAAAGGGGGGAATAAAGGGGGAATAAAGGGGGGAATAAAGGGGGGAATAAAGGGGGAATAAAGGGGGAATAAAGGGGGGAATAAAGGGGGGAATAAAGGGGGAATAAAGGGGGAATAAAGGGGGAATAAAGGGGGGAATAAAGGGGGAATAAAGGGGGGAATAAAGGGGGAATAAAGGGGGAATAAAGGGGGAATAAAGGGGGAATAAAGGGGGAATAAAGGGGGAATAAAGGGGGAATAAAGGGGGGAATAAAGGGGGAATAAAGGGGGAATAAAGGGGGGAATAAAGGGGGGAATAAAGGGGGAATAAAGGGGGAATAAAGGGGGAATAAAGGGGGAATAAAGGGGGAATAAAGGGGGAATAAAGGGGGAATAAAGGGGGAATAAAGGGGGAATAAAGGGGGGAATAAAGGGGGAATAAAGGGGGGAATAAAGGGGGAATAAAGGGGGAATAAAGGGGGAATAAAGGGGGAATAAAGGGGGAATAAAGGGGGAATAAAGGGGGGAATAAAGGGGGAATAAAGGGGGAATAAAGGGGGAATAAAGGGGGGAATAAAGGGGGAATAAAGGGGGGAATAAAGGGGGAATAAAGGGGGGAATAAAGGGGGGAATAAAGGGGGGAATAAAGGGGGAATAAAGGGGGGAATAAAGGGGGGAATAAAGGGGGAATAAAGGGGAATAAAGGGGGAATAAAGGGGGGAATAAAGGGGGAATAAAGGGGGAATAAGGGGGAATAAAGGGGGAATAAAGGGGGAATAAAGGGGGAATAAAGGGGGAATAAAGGGGGGAATAAAGGGGGGAATAAAGGGGGGAATAAAGGGGGAATAAAGGGGGGAATAAAGGGGGGAATAAAGGGGGAATAAAGGGGGAATAAAGGGGGGAATAAAGGGGGAATAAAGGGGGGAATAAAGGGGGAATAAAGGGGGAATAAAGGGGGAATAAAGGGGGGAATAAAGGGGGGAATAAAGGGGGGAATAAAGGGGGAATAAAGGGGGAATAAAGGGGGGAATAAAGGGGGAATAAAGGGGGAATAAAGGGGGGAATAAAGGGGGGAATAAAGGGGGAATAAAGGGGGGAATAAAGGGGGAATAAAGGGGGAATAAAGGGGGAATAAAGGGGGAATAAAGGGGGGAATAAAGGGGGGAATAAAGGGGGGAATAAAGGGGGGAATAAAGGGGGAATAAAGGGGGGAATAAAGGGGGGAATAAAGGGGGAATAAAGGGGGAATAAAGGGGGAATAAAGGGGGGGATAAAGGGGGGAATAAAGGGGGGAATAAAGGGGGAATAAAGGGGGGAATAAAGGGGGGAATAAAGGGGGAATAAAGGGGGGAATAAAGGGGGGAATAAAGGTGGGAATAAAGGGGGAATAAAGGGGGGAATAAAGGGGGAATAAAGGGGGAATAAAGGGGGAATAAAGGGGGGAATAAAGGGGGAATAAAGGGGGAATAAAGGGGGAATAAAGGGGGAATAAAGGGGGAATAAAGGGGGAATAAAGGGGGGAATAAAGGGGGAATAAAGGGGGGAATAAAGGGGGAATAAAGGGGGGGAATAAAGGGGGAATAAAGGGGGGAATAAAGGGGGGAATAAAGGGGGGAATAAAGGGGGGAATAAAGGGGGAATAAAGGGGGGAATAAAGGGGGGAATAAAGGGGGAATAAAGGGGGAATAAAGGGGAATAAAGGGGGAATAAAGGGGGAATAAAGGGGGAATAAAGGGGGGAATAAAGGGGGAATAAAGGGGGAATAAAGGGGGAATAAAGGGGGGGGAAAGGGGGGAATAAAGGGGGAATAAAGGGGGAATAAAGGGGGAATAAAGGGGGGAATAAAGGGGGAATAAAGGGGGGAATAAAGGGGGGAATAAAGGGGGAATAAAGGGGGGAATAAAGGGGGGAATAAAGGGGGAATAAAGGGGGGGGGAAAGGGGGGAATAAAGGGGGGAATAAAGGGGGGAATAAAGGGGGAATAAAGGGGGAATAAAGGGGGAATAAAGGGGGGAATAAAGGGGGGAATAAAGGGGGAATAAAGGGGGAATAAAGGGGGGAATAAAGGGGGAATAAAGGGGGAATAAAGGGGGAATAAAGGGGGAATAAAGGGGGAATAAAGGGGGAATAAAGGGGGAAAAGGGGGGAATAAAGGGGGGAATAAAGGGGGAATAAAGGGGGAATAAAGGGGGAATAAAGGGGGAATAAAGGGGGGAATAAAGGGGGAATAAAGGGGGGAATAAAGGGGGAATAAAGGGGGGAATAAAGGGGGGAATAAAGGGGGAATAAAGGGGGAATAAAGGGGGAATAAAGGGGGAATAAAAGGGGAATAAAGGGGGAATAAAGGGGGAATAAAGGGGGAATAAAGGGGGAATAAAGGGGGAATAAAGGGGGGAATAAAGGGGGAATAAAGGGGGAATAAAGGGGGAATAAAGGGGGAATAAAGGGGGAATAAAGGGGGAATAAAGGGGGAATAAAGGGGGGAATAAAGGGGGAATAAAGGGGGAATAAAGGGGGAATAAAGGGGGAATAAAGGGGAATAAAGGGGGGAATAAAGGGGGAATAAAGGGGGAATAAAGGGGGAATAAAGGGGGAATAAAGGGGGAATAAAGGGGGAATAAAGGGGGAATAAAGGGGGAATAAAGGGGGAATAAAGGGGGAATAAAGGGGGAATAAAGGGGGAATAAAGGGGGAATAAAGGGGGGAATAAAGGGGGAATAAAGGGGGGAATAAAGGGGGAATAAAGGGGGAATAAAGGGGGAATAAAGGGGGAATAAAGGGGGAATAAAGGGGGAATAAAGGGGGAATAAAGGGGGAATAAAGGGGGGAATAAAGGGGGAATAAAGGGGGAATAAAGGGGGAATAAAGGGGGGAATAAAGGGGGAATAAAGGGGGAATAAAGGGGGAATAAAGGGGGAATAAAGGGGGAATAAAGGGGGAATAAAGGGGGAATAAAGGGGGAATAAAGGGGGAATAAAGGGGGAATAAAGGGGGAATAAAGGGGGGAATAAAGGGGGAATAAAGGGGAATAAAGGGGGAATAAAGGGGGAATAAAGGGGGAATAAAGGGGGAATAAAGGGGGAATAAAGGGGGAATAAAGGGGGAATAAAGGGGGAATAAAGGGGGAATAAAGGGGGGAATAAAGGGGGGAATAAAGGGGGAATAAAGGGGGGAATAAAGGGGGAATAAAGGGGGAATAAAGGGGGAATAAAGGGGGGAATAAAGGGGGAATAAGGGGGGAATAAAGGGGGAATAAAGGGGGAATAAAGGGGAATAAAGGGGGGAATAAAGGGGGGAATAAAGGGGGGAATAAAGGGGGAATAAAGGGGGGAATAAAGGGGGAATAAAGGGGGGAATAAAGGGGGAATAAAGGGGGAATAAAGGGGGAATAAAGGGGGGAATAAAGGGGGGAATAAAGGGGGAATAAAGGGGAATAAAGGGGGAATAAAGGGGGAATAAAGGGGGGAATAAAGGGGGGAATAAAGGGGGAATAAAGGGGGAATAAAGGGGGAATAAAGGGGGAATAAAGGGGGAATAAAGGGGGAATAAAGGGGGGAATAAAGGGGGAATAAAGGGGGGAATAAAGGGGGGAATAAAGGGGGAATAAAGGGGGGAATAAAGGGGGAATAAAGGGGGGAATAAAGGGGGGAATAAAGGGGGAATAAAGGGGGAATAAAGGGGGAATAAAGGGGGAATAAAGGGGGGAATAAAGGGGGGAATAAAGGGGGAATAAAGGGGGAATAAAGGGGGGAATAAAGGGGGAATAAAGGGGAATAAAGGGGAATAAAGGGGGAATAAAGGGGGGAATAAAGGGGGGAATAAAGGGGGGAATAAAGGGGGAATAAAGGGGGAATAAAGGGGGAATAAAGGGGAATAAAGGGGGAATAAAGGGGGGAATAAAGGGGGAATAAAGGGGGGAATAAAGGGGGAATAAAGGGGGAATAAAGGGGGGAAAAGGGGGATTTTGGGGGGGTTAAAGGTTCCCGGTGCCCCATTGGCCTCCGTTCCCCCCCTCCCCCCCCCCCAGTTAATGACCGTTAATTACTGAGCAAATGAACAGCGCGGCCCCAGCGCCGCTCAGCCTGGAAGGGGGGGGGGGGCACCCCAAAATGCTGACACCCCACCCCGGGGGGGTCTCTGGAGGGGTTCTGGGGGGACCCTAAGGGGGTTCTGGGGTGTCTAAAGGGGTCCTGGGGGGACCTAAAGGGGTTTTGGGGTGTCTAAAGGGGTTCTGGGGGTAACTTGAGGGGTTCTGGGGGTGTCTAAAGGGGTTCTGGGGGGACCAAAAGGGGTTTTGGGGTGTCTAAAGGGGTCCTGGGGGTCACCAGATGGGGTTTTGGGGTGTCTAAAGGGGTTCTGGGGGTCTCTTGAGGGGTTTTGGGGTGTCTAAAGGGGTTCTGGGGGTCACTTGAGGGGTTTTGGGGTGTCTAAAGGGGTTCTGGGGGGACCTAAAGGGGTTCTGGGGGTGTCTAAAGGGGTCCTGGGGGTCACCAGAGGGGGTTTGGGGTGTCTAAAGGGGTTCTGGGGTGTCTAAAGGGGTCCTGGGGGTCACTAATGGGGTTTTGGGGTGTCTAAAGGGGTTCTGGGGTGTCTAAAGGGGTTCTGGGGGTCACCAGATGGGGTTTGGGGTGTCTAAAGGAGTTCTGGGGGTCACCAGATGGGGTTTGGGGTGTCTAAAGGGGTTCTGGGGGTCACCAGAGGGGTTCTGGGGTGTCTAAAGGGGTTCTGGGGGGACCTAAAGGGGTTCTGGGGTGTCTAAAGGGGTCCTGGGGGTCACTAGAGGGGTTTTGGGGTGTCTAAAGGGGTTCTGGGGGGACCTAAAGGGGTTCTGGGGTGTCTAAAGGGGTTCTGGGGGGCTCTAAAGGGGTTCTGGGGGTCACTGGAGGGGTTTTGGGGTGTCTAAAGGGGTTCTGGGGGTCACCAGATGGGGTTTTGGGGTGTCTAAAGGGGTTCTGGGGGTCACTGGAGGGGTTTTGGGGTGTCTAAAGGGGTTCTGGGGGTCACTGGAGGGGGTTTGGGGTGTCTAAAGGGGTTCTGGGGGTCACTAGAGGGGTTCTGGGGTGTCTAAAGGGGTTCTGGGGGTCACTAGAGGGGTTCTGGGGTGTCTAAAGGGGTTCTGGGGGGACCTAAAGGGGTTTTGGGGTATCTAAAGGGGTTCTGGGGGGCCCTAAAGGGGTTTTGGGGTGTCTAAAGGGGTTCTGGGGGTGTCTAAAGGGGTTCTGGGGGTCACTAGAGGGGTTCTGGGGTGTCTAAAGGGGTTCTGGGGGGCTCTAAAGGGGTTCTGGGGGTCACTGGAGGGGTTTTGGGGTGTCTAAAGGGGTTCTGGGGGTCACCAGATGGGGTTTTGGGGTGTCTAAAGGGGTTCTGGGGGTCACTGGAGGGGTTTTGGGGTGTCTAAAGGGGTTCTGGGGGTCACTAGAGGGGTTCTGGGGTGTCTAAAGGGGTTCTGGGGGTCACTAGAGGGGTTCTGGGGTGTCTAAAGGGGTTCTGGGGGGACCTAAAGGGGTTTTGGGGTATCTAAAGGGGTTCTGGGGGGCCCTAAAGGGGTTTTGGGGTGTCTAAAGGGGTTCTGGGGGTGTCTAAAGGGGTTCTGGGGTGTCTAAAGGGGTTCTGGGGGTCACTTGAGGGGTTCTGGGGTGTCTAAAGGGGTCCTGGGGGTCACTAGAGGGGTTTTGGGGTGTCTAAAGGGGTTCTGGGGGGACCTAAAGGGGTTCTGGGGTGTCTAAAGGGGTTCTGGGGGGCTCTAAAGGGGTTCTGGGGGTCACTGGAGGGGTTTGGGGGTGTCTAAAGGGGTTCTGGGGGTCACTAGAGGGGTTTTGGGGTGTCTAAAGGGGTTCTGGGGGGACCTAAAGGGGTTCTGGGGTGTCTAAAGGGGTTCTGGGGGGCTCTAAAGGGGTTCTGGGGGTCACTGGAGGGGTTTGGGGGTATCTAAAGGGGTTCTGGGGGGCCCTAAAGGGGTTTTGGGGTGTCTAAAGGGGTCCTGGGGGTCACTTGAGGGGTTCTGGGGTGTCTAAAGGGGTTCTGGGGGTCATTAGAGGGGTTTTGGGGTGTCTAAAGGGGTTCGGGGGAGACCTAAAGGGGTGTCTAAAGGGGTTCTGGGGGTCACTTGAGGGGTTCTGGGGGTCCCAAAATGGGTCCTGGGGGTCACCAGAGGGGTTCTGGGGGTCCCTTGAGAGGTTCTGGGGGTCCTGGATCAGTTCTGGGGGGGTCCCTAAAGGGGTCCTGGGGATCCTTAAAGGGGTTTTAGGGGTTCTAGAAGGATCCTGGGGGTCCCTAAAGGGGTTTTGGGGGTCACTTGAGGGGGTTTGGGGCTTCTGGAAGGATCCTGGGGGTCCCTAAAGGGGTTCTGGGGGGTCCCTAAAGGGGTCCTGGGGGGCTCTTAGAGGGACCCCATGGCCTCAAGGCCCCGCCCACAGCCCAGCGGCCAACCGCCTTGATGCCGTGGCCACGCCCACCGTCTCATAGCCACGCCCACCACCGAGTAATCTCCACTGTAGCCCCGCCCATTGCCTCAAGACCACGCCCTCTGCCCCATGGCCACGCCCACATCCACCCGGACCACGCCACTGCCCTCTCTCCCAGTTCCTATAGGGGCTCCCCTGGGTCCTAGAGCCCCTCTCCCAGTCCCTATAGGGGACCTCCTGGGTCCTAGAGCCCCTCTCCCAGTCCCTATAGGGGCTCCCCTGGGTCCTAGAGCCCCTCTCCCAGTCCCTATAGGGGCCCTCCTGGGTCCTAGAGCCCCTCTCCCAGTCCCTATAGGGGCTCCCCTGGGTCCTAGAGCCCCTCTCCCAGTCCCTATAGGGGCCCTCCTGGGTCCTAGAGCCCCTCTCCCAGTCCCTATAGGGGACCTCCTGGGTCCTAGAGCCCCTCTCCGAGACCCTATAGGGGACCTCCTGGGTCCTAGAGCCCCTCTCCGAGTCCCTATAGGGGACCTCCTGGGTCCTAGAGCCCTTCTCCCGATCCCTATAGGGGACCTCCTGGGTCCTAGAGCCCCTCTCCCAGTCCCTATAGGGGCTCCCCTGCGTTCTAGAGCCCCTCTCCCTGCTCCTATAGGGGCTCTTCCGGGTGCTATAGGCTCCTCTGCGGTCTCTCCTGGGTCCTAGAGCCCCTCCCCATTCCTACAGAGGCTCCACTGGGTTCTAGAGCCCCTTTCCCTGTTCCTATGGGGTCTCCGCTAGGTCCTAGTGCCCCCTCGCCATTTCTATAGAAGGTCTTCCGGGGTGCAATGGGCTCCAGTACGGTCTCTCCTGGGTCCTAGAGCCCCGTCTCCCTTCCCGTAGGGGTTCTCCTGGGTCCTAGAGCCCCTCTTCCTGTCCCTATTAGATCCCTTCCGTGTGTTATAGGCTCATATATGGGCTCCCATGGGTCCTAGAGCCCCCCCCCCCCATTCCCATAGGGTCTTCGCTGGGTCCTAGCGCCTCCTCCCCATTCCCATAGTGGCTCCCTTGGGTCCTAGAGCCCTCTCCCCCTCGTATGAGGTCTCCGCTGGGTCCTAGTGCCCCCTCCCCATTCTTATAGGGTCTCCGCTGGGTCCTAGAACCTCTCTCCCTGCTTATAAGGGTTCTTCCGGGAGCCCCTATAGTCTCCTATAGGGGCTCCCGTGTGGCCTAGAGCCCACCCCTTTCGTTCCTATGCGGTTTCCGCTGGGTCCTAGAGCCCCTCTTCCCATTCCTATAAAGGCTTTTCTGGGTGCTATAGTGGCTCCTTTGCGGTCTCTCCTGGGTCCTAGTGCCCCTCCTCATTCCTAGAGGGGCTCCCCTGGGTCCTAGTGCCCTTCTCCCTGCTCCTATAAAGGCTCTTCCGGGTGCTATGGGCTCCTACACGGTCTCTCCTGGGTCCTAGAGCCCCTCTCCCTGTTCCTGTGGGGCTTCCCTGGGTCCTAGAGCCCCACCCTTCGTTCCTATGGGGTCTCCGCTGGGTCCTAGTGCCCCTCTCCCGGCTCTATAAAAGTTCTTCCGGTTGCTATGGGCGCCTATAGAGGCTCTGCTGGGTCCTAGAGCCCGTGTCCCCGTTCCTATAACGGTTCTCCCGGTTCTCTCCTGTACAGTCTCTCCTGGGTCCTACAGCCCTCCCCCTTTTCGTTCCTACACGGTCTCCGCTGGGTCTTAGTGCCCCATTCCTATAGGGGCTCTGCTGGGTCCTAGTGCCCCGCTCTCTTATTGGCTCTCTGCTGGGTCCTTGTGCCCCCCCTCAATTCCCGCACGGTCTCCGCTGGGTCCTAGTGCCCCTCCCCATTCCCACAGGGTCTCTCCTGGGGCTTAGAGCCCCTCTCTCTGTTCCTATAGGGGTTCTTCCGGGTGCTATGGGCTCCTATACAGTCTCTGCTGGGTCCTAGTGCCCCATTCCCACAGGGTCTCCGCTGGGTCCTAGTGCCCTACTCCCACAGGGTCTCCGCTGGGTCCTCGTGCCCCCCCTTCCCGAGTCCCACAGGGTCTCCGCTGGGTCCTAGTGCCCCATTCCCACAGGGGCTCTGCTGGGTCCTAGTGCCACACTCCTACAGGGGCTCTGCTGGGTCCTAGTGCCCCACTCCTACAGGGTCTCCGCTGGGTCCTAGTGCCCCACTCCTACAGGGTCTCCGCTGGGTCCTAGTGCCCCATTCCCACAGGGGCTCTGCTGGGTCCTAGTGCCACACTCCTACAGGGGCTCTGCTGGGTCCTAGTGCCCCACTCCTACAGGGTCTCCGCTGGGTCCTAGTGCCCCACTCCTACAGGGTCTCCGCTGGGTCCTAGTGCCCCACTCCTACAGGGTCTCCGCTGGGTCCCAGTGCCCCATTCCCACAGGGGCTCTGCTGGGTCCTAGCTGCCCCCTCTCCTATTATCTCTCTGCTGGGTCCTAGTGCCCCATTCCCACAGGGTCTCCGCTGGGTCTTAGCGCCCCCTTCCCATTCTCACAGCGCCTCCCCCGGGTCCTAACACCCCCCTTCCTTCCCATCCGGGTCCTTCGCCCCTCCTCCCTCCCTCTGCGCATGCTCCTCCCCTCCCTTCCGGCCCTGCCCCTCCCCCCTCCCTTCCCCCCCCCCTCCCCCCCCCGCTTTTTTTCCCCTCCCCCCCCCCTCCTCGGGCTCCACCGCCGCCGCCGCCACGATCGCTCCGGAGCCGCCGCTTCTTCTTTTGATTTTTTTTGGGGGGGGCCCCTAAAAATCAACCCCCCCAAAAAGAGCCCCCCCCAAAAAAAAAAAACCGGGGGGGGGGGGGCAAAAAAAAAAGAGAGCTTAAACCCCCCCCCAAGAAAAAGAGGTGGTGAAGGCAAGGGGGGGGGGGCGGGGGGGGGAGGAAGGAGGAGGAGGAGGGGGGGAGGAGGGGGTTCCCATCCCATCATATCTCTCTCTCTCTCTCTCTCAACCCCCCCCCCAAAAAAAATAATCACGTGACTCGGGTGTTTGGCCCCGTGATCCGCGCGGCCGGGGGGGGGCGGGGGGGGCAGGGGCAGCGCCCACCCCTCCCCCACAGCAGCCCCGCCCCCAGCCCCTAAGGACCCCCCCTTTTCCTCCTTAACACCCACCCCCCCCTTTTTTCCCCTTTCCGGGTCCCCTTTTCCCCTTTCCGGGTCCCCCCTCCCCCTCCTTTTCCCCTTTTCCCCTTTCCGGATCCCCCTTCCCCCCCCTTTTCCCCCTTTCCGGGTCCCCTTTCCCCTTAAATCCCCCCTTTTCCCCCTTTCCGGGTCCCCTTTTCCCCCTTTCCGGGTCCCCTTTCCCCTTAAATCCCCCCTTTTCCCCCTTTCCGGGTCCCCCTTTTCCCCTTTCCGGGTCCCCTTTCCCCTTAAATCGCCCCTTTTTCCCCTTTCCGGGTCCCCCTTTTCCCCCTTTCCGGGTCCCCTTTCCCCTTAAATCCCCCCTTTTTCCCCTTTCCGGGTCCCCCTTTTCCCCTTTCCGGGTCCCCTTTCCCCTTAACCCCCCCTTTTTTTCCCCTTTTAGGGGATCCCCCCCTTTTTTACCCCCCCTTTACCCCCCCTGAACCCCCTTTTAGGGACCCCCCCCATTCTTACCCCCCCTTTTAGGGTCCCCCCATCCTTAAACCCCCCCTGAACCCCCTTTTAGGGACCCCCCCCTCTCCTTACCCCCCCCTTTTAGGGACCCCCCCCTTTAACTGGGGGTCCCCTCGCCCCCCCCCCTTCAGGACCCCCCATTTAGGCCCCCCCCAACCCCCAGGGACCCCCCAAAACTCTCAGGGCCCCCCCAAAAAAAAGTGGGTGCCTCCCCCCCCCCCCCCATGGACATGCTCGACCCCGGGCTGGAATCGGCGTCCGGCTCCGCTGCCCCAAGGTGAGGGGGGGCACCCCAAAAACGGGGGGGGGACCCCAAAAAAGGGGGGGGAGTGGGAGGAGGGGGGGATAAAAATGGGGGGGGACCCCTAAATGGGGAGGGGGGCCCCAAAAAGGGGGGGGAATGGGAGGAGGGGGGGCAAAAGGGGGTGGACCCCAAAAAGGGGGGGGGGAATTGGAGGAGGGGGGGTAAAATGGGGAAGGGGACCCCAAAATGGGGAGGGGGACCCCAAAAAGGTGGGGGGGAATGGGAGGAGGGGGGGTAAAATGGGGGGGACCCCAAAAAGGGGGAGGGGAATGGGAGGAGGGGGGGTAAAATGGGGGGTGGACCCCAAAAAGAGGGGGGAAGATGAGGGGGAACCCCAAAAAGGAGGGGGGAAATGGGAGGAGGGGGGGCAAAAATGGGGGGGGGGGAGCCCCAAAAAGGGGGGGGAAAAATGGGAAGGGGGGAGGTAAAATGAGAGGGAGGACCCCAAAATGGGAGGGGGGACCCCAAAAAGGGGGGGGAATGGGAGGGGGGACCCCAAAATGCGAGGGGGGACCCTAAAAGGGGGGCTAAAATGGGAGGGGGGACCCCAAAAAGGGGGGGGAATGGGGGGGGGGCAAAAAGGGGGGAGGGGATCCCCAAAAAGAAGGGGAAAGCCTAAAATAAAGGGGGGGTAGAATGGGATGAGGAGGGGTAAAAGGTGGAGGGGGGACCCCAAAAATTGGGGGTCCAAAGGGGGTCCTGAGCTTTGCCCCCCCCCCTCAGCCAAGAGAAAAACCAAGAACCCGAGGAGAGCGTCGAGCTGCAAGAGGGTGAGGGGGGACCCCAAAAGTTGGGGAGGGGGAAAGGGGGGTTTGGTGGGAAAAAAAGGGGGGGTCGGGGGGGAAAAGGGGGTCTGGGGGGGAAAAAGGGGGTTTTGGAGGGGTAAAATGGGGTTTGGGGGGAGGAAAATGGGGTTTGGGGGGAAAAGAGGGGGTTTGGGGTGCAAAAAGGGGGTTTGGGGGAAGAAAAGGGGGGTTTGGGGGAGGAAAAGGGGGTGTTGGGGGGATCGAAGGGGTTTGGGGGGCTCAGAGTGGGGGATCAAAGGGGGGTTGGGGGATCAAAGGGGGTTTTGGGGGGATCAAAGGGGTTTGGGGGGCTCAGAGTGGGGGGCAAAAGGGGGTTTTGGGGGGATCAAAGGGGTTTGGGGGGATCAAAGGGGGTTTGGGGGGATCAAAGGGGTTTGGGGGGCTCAGAGTGGGGGGCAAAAGGGGGTTTTGGGGGGATCAAAGGGGTTTGGGGGGATCAAAGGGGTTTGGGGGGCTCAGATTGGGGAGGCAAAAGGGGGTTTTGGGGGATCAAAGGGGTTTAGGGCGCTCAGAGTCGGGGGGGCAAAAGGGAGTTTTGGGGGGATCAAAGGGGTTTGGGGGGTGTCTTGGGGTTTTGGGGGGATCAAAGGGGTTTGGGGGGCTCAGACTGGGGGGCAAAAGGAGGTTTTGGGGGGATCAAAGGGGTTTGGGGGGGATCAAAGGGGTTTTTGGGGGATCAGAGGGGTGTTGGGGGGATCAAAGGGATTTGGGGGGCTCAGAGTGGGGGGGCAAAAGGGGATTTGGGGGGGATCAAAGGGGTTTTGGGGGCTCAGGGGGGCAAAAGGGGGTTTTGGGGGGGATCAAAGGGGTTTAGGGGGATCAAATAGGGTTTGGGGGTGTCTCAGGGGTTTTGGGGGATCAAAGGGGTTTGGGGGGTGTCTCGGGGTTTGGGGGGGATCAAAGGGTTTTGGGGGGCTCAGATTGGGGGGGCAAAAGAGGGTTTTGGGGGTGTCTCGGGGGTTTTGGGGGATCAAAGGGGTTTGGGGGTATTGAAGGGGTTTGGGGGTGTCTCGGGGGTTTTGGGGGATCAAAGGGGTTTGGGGGTATTGAAGGGGTTTGGGGGTGTCTCGGGGGTTTGGGGGGATCAAAGGGGTTTGGGGGTATTGAAGGGGTTTGGGGGTGTCTCGGGGGTTTGGGGGGATCAAAGGGGTTTGGGGGTATTGAAGGGGTTTGGGGGTGTCTCGGGGGTTTGGGGGGATCAAAGGGGTTTGGGGGGATCAAAGGGGTTTGGGGGGGCTCAGAGTGGAGGGGTGAAAGGGGGTTTGGGGGGATCAAAGGGGTTTGGGGGGGCTCAGAGTGGAGGGGTGAAAGGGGGTTTTGTGGGATCAAAGGGGTTTGGGGGTGTGTCGGTGGGTTTTGGGGTGCACGGTGGTGACCCCCCTCCCCCGCGCAGGGGGGGCCTCTCCGGGCTCCGAGGCGGCGGTGGCCATCGCCAGTGTCCCCGTCCCGGGGGGCTTCGGGGACGCCGCCCTCCAGTACCAATTCCGCTCCGAGAG
The DNA here is from genome assembly GCF_017976375.1 of Cuculus canorus. Classification (NCBI taxonomy): domain Eukaryota; kingdom Metazoa; phylum Chordata; class Aves; order Cuculiformes; family Cuculidae; genus Cuculus; species Cuculus canorus. The sequence goes on from NC_071435.1 coordinate 1,205,147, forward strand.
CAACGGCGGACAGGTGGGGGGGGGCACCTATGGGGGGGCACCTATGGGGGGGGGCACCTATAGGGGGTGCAGATGGGGGGGGCACTTATGGGGAGGCACCTATGGAGGGGGGGCACTTATTGGGGGGGGCACTTATTGGGGGGGGCACTTATGGGGGGGCAACTATGGGGGGGCAACTATAGGGGGTGCAGATGGGGGGGGCACTTATGGGGGAGCACTTATTGGGGGGGCACCTATGGAGAGAGCAACTATTGGGGGGGCACCTATGGAGGGGGCAACTATTGTGGGGGGCACCTATGGGGGAGCACTTATTGGAGGGGCACCTGTTGGGGGGGGCACCTATTTGGGGGGACACCTATGGGGGGGGGCACTTATTGGAGGGAGCACTTATTGGGGGGTCACCTGTTGGGGGGGCACCTATTGGGGGGAGCACCTATGGAGGGGGGGCAACTATTCGGGGGGGGCACCTATGGGGGGGTGCAGATGGGGGGGGCACTTATTGGAGGGGGGACAACTATGGGGGGGGCACTTATGGGGGGGACAACTGTTGGGGGGGCAACTATTGGGGGGGCACTTATGGGGGGGCACTTATTGGAGGGAGCACTTATTGGAGGGGCACCTGTTGGGGGGGGCACCTATTTGGGGGGACACCTATGGGGGGGGGGCACTTATTGGAGGGAGCACTTATTGGGGGGTCACCTATGGGTGGGGCACCTATTGGGGGGAGCACCTATGGAGGGGGGGCAACTATTCGGGGGGGGCACCTATGGGGGGGTGCAGATGGGGGGGGCACTTATTGGAGGGGAGACAACTATGGGGGGGGCACTTATGGGGGAGCACTTATTGGGGGGGTCACCTATGGGGGGGACAACTATTGGGGGGGCAACTATTGGGGGGGCAACTATTGGGGGGGCACTTATGGGGGGGCACTTATGGGAGGGCACTTATTGGAGGGAGCACCTATTGGAGGGGGCACCTATGGGGTGGGGCACCTATGGGGGGGGCACTTATTGGGGGGGCACCTATGCGGGGAGCACTTATTGGGGGGGCACCTATGGGGGGGCACTTATGGGGGAGCACTTATTGGGGGGGCACCTATGGGGGGGCACTTATTGGAGGGAGCACTTATTGGGGGGGCAACTATTGGGGGGGCACCTATGGGGGGGGCATTTATGGGGGAGCACTTATTGGGGGGGCACTTATGGGGGGCAACTATTGGGGGGGCACCTATGGGGGGGCATTTATGGGGGAGCACTTATTGGGGGGCACTTATGTGGGGGGCAACTATGGGGGGGGCACTTATTGGAGGGAGCACTTATTGGGGGGTCACCTATGGGGGGGGGCACCTATTGGGGGGAGCACCTATGGAGGGGGGGCAACTATTGGGGGGGGCACCTATGGGGGGTGCAGATGGGGGGGGCACTTATTGGAGAGGGGACAACTATGGGAGGGGCACTTATGGGGGAGCACTTATTGGGGGGTCACCTATGGGGGGGACAACTATTGGGGGGGCACTTATGGGGGGAGCAACTGTTGGGGGGGCATTTATGGGGTGGGAGGGGCACCTATGGGGGGGCAGGTGGGGGGGCAGCTATGGGGTGGGGCTGACCCGTGACCCCCATGTACCCCCCCATGTCCCCCCATCTCCCCTCCTGTCCCCCCCATCTCCCCCCATGTTCCCCCATCTCCTCCCACGTCCCCCCATGTGTCCCCCCTTGTGTCCCCTCCTGTCACCCCCCCATGTCTCCCCCATGTCCCCCCATATCTCCTCCTGTAACCCCCATCTCCTCCCATGTCCCCCCTTGTATCCCCTCCTGTCACCCCCCCATGTGTCCCCCCATGTGTCCCCATGTCCCCCCATCTCCCCTCATCTCCCCCATCTCCCCCCATGCCCCCATGTCCCCCTATCTCCCCTCCTGTCCCCCCCATATCCCCCCTTGTGTCCCCTCCTGTCACCCCTCCTGTCACCCCCCATGTTCCCCCATGTTCCCCCATGTCCCCTCCTGTTCTCCATCTCCCTCAATGTCTCCCCTATGTCCCCCCATCTCCCCTCCTGTCCCCCCATGTCCCCCCATGTCCCCCATCTCCTCCCATGTCCCCCCTTGTGTCCCCCCCATGTGTCCCCCCATGTGTCCCCCCCATGTGTCCCCCCTTGTGTCCCCTCCTGTCACCCCCCATGTGTCCCCCATGTCCCCCCCATGTTCCCTCATCTCCTCCCATGTCCCCCCATGTGTCCCCCCTTGTGTCCCCTCCTGTCACCCCCCCATGTGTCCCCCATGTCCCCCATATCTCCTCTCTGTCCCCCCATGTCCCCCCACATCCCCCCATATCCCCTTATATCCGCCATATCTCCCATGTCCCCCATATCCCCCCATGTCCCCCCACATCCCCCCATGTCCCCTTATATCCGCCATATCTCCTATGTCCCCCATATCCCCGCCATGTCTCCCCATGTCCCCCATGTCCCCCCATATCCCCAATATCCCCCCATATCCCCCCATGCCCCCCCTGTCCCCCCGTGTCCCCCCCAGGTCACCTACCGGGTGGTTCAGGTGACAGAGTCGCCCCTCGATGGCCCCGAAGGAGCCGCTGTCAGCGTCGTCTCCACCTTCGCGGGAGCCACACAGGTGGGGGAAAAGGGGGTTCGGGGGGAAAAGGGGGTTTGGGGGGAAAAAAAGGGGTTTGGGGGGAAAAGGGGTTTGGGGGGAAAAGGGGGTTGAAAGGGGTTTGGGGGAAAATGGAGGTTTGGGGGGAAAATGGAGGTTTGGGGGGAAAAGGGGTTTGGGGGAATAAAGGGGTTTGGGGGGAAAAAGGGGTTTGGGGGAATAAAGGGGTTTGGGGGGAAAAGGGGTTTGGGGGGAAAAGGGGTTTGGGGGAATAAAGGGGTTTGGGGGGAAAAAGGGGTTTGGGGGAATAAAGGGGTTTGGGGGAAATGGGGTTTGGGGGAAAATGGAGGTTTGGGGGGAAAGAGGGGTTTGGGGGAAAATGGAGGTTTGAGGGGAAAGAGGGGTTTGGGGGAAAATGGAGGTTTGAGGGGAAAGAGGGGTTTGGGGGAAAATGGAGGTTTGGGGGGAAAAGGGGGTTTGGGGGAAAGGGGGTTTGGGGGGAAAATGGAGGTTTGAGGGGAAAGAGGGGTTTGGGGGAAAATGGAGGTTTGGGGGGAAAAGGGGGTTTGGGGGAAAGAGGGGTTTGGGGGAAAATGGAGGTTTGAGGGGAAAGGGGGTTTGGGGGGAAAAGGGGTTTGGGGGGAAAGAGGGGTTTGGGGGGAAAATGGAGGTTTGAGGGGAAAGAGGGGGTTTGGGGGGAAAAGGGTTTGGGGGGAAAGAGGGGTTTGGGGGGAAAATGGAGGTTTGGGGGGAAAAGGGGGTTTGGGGGGAAAGAGGGGTTTGGGGGGAAAAGGGGGTTTGGGGGGAAAATGGAGGTTTGGGGGAAATAAAGGGGTTTGGGGGGAAAAGGGGTTTGGGGGAAAAAGTTGGTTTTGGGGAAAAGGGAATTTGGGGGACAAAAGGGGGGTTTTGGCGGGAAAAAGTGGTTTGAGGGAAAAAGGGTTTTTTGGGGGGGAAAAGGGGTTTTGGCGGGAAAAGAGGTTTTGGCGGGAAAAGGGGTTTGGGGGGAAAAGGGGGGTTTTGGCGGGAAAAAGAGGGTTTTGAGGGAAAAGGTTTTTTTTGGGGGAAAAAGGGGTTTTGTGGAGGAAAAGGGATTTTGGGTAAAAAGGAGTTTTGGGGGTTCAGAGGGGGTTTGCAGGGGTGAGAGGGGTTTTGGGGGGTCAGAGGGGGTTGTGGGGGTTCAGAGGGGTTTTTAGGGGGGTCAGAGAGGGTTTGGGGAGTTCAGAGGGGGTTTTGGGGGGTTCAGAGGGGTTTTGTGGGGGTCAGAGGGGTTTTGGGGGGGTCAGAGGGGGTTTTGTGGGGGTCAGAGGGGTTTTGGGGGGGTCAGAGGGGTTTTGAGGGGTCAGAGGGGATTTGTGGGTGTCAGAGGGGGTTTTAGGGGGGCTGAGAGAGGGTTTATGAGGTTGAGAGGGGGTTTTGTGGGGGGTGAGAGTGTTTTTGGGGTGTCTGTGGGGGTTTTGGGGGTTCAGAGGGGGTTTGGGGGAGTCAGAGGGGTTTGGGGGGGGTCAGAGGGGGTTTTGGGGGGGTCAGAGGGGGTTTTGGGGGGTCAGAGAGGGTTTGGGGGGTCAGAGGGGGTTTTGGGGGGTTCAGAGAGGGTTTGGGGGGGTCAGAGGGGTTTGGGGGGGGTCAGAGGGGGTTTTGGGGGGTTCAGAGGGGTCTTTGGGGGGGTCAGAGAGGTCTTTGGGGGGGTCAGAGGGTGTTTTGGGGGGTCAGAGGGGTTTTGGGGGAAGGGTTTTGGGGGGTCAGAGGGGGGTTTGGGGGTCAGAGGGGTTTGGGGTGGTGAGAGAGGTTTTGAGGGGGTTTTGGGGGGTCAGAGAGGGTTTGAGGGGGTTTTGGGGGGTCAGAGAGGGTTTAGGGGGGTCAGAGGGGATTTGGGGGAGGTCAGAGGGGGTTTGGGGGGGGTCAGAGGGGGTTTTGGGGGGGATCAGAGGGGGTTTAGGGGGGTTGGGGTTTTGGGCGGTCAGAGGGGTTTTGGAGGTCGGGGGATTTGTGGGGGTCAGAGAGGGTTTGGGGGGGTCAGAGGGGTTTTGGGGGGGTGAGGGGTTTAGGGGGGTCAGAGGGGGTTGTGGGGGTTCAGAGGGGTTTTTAGGGGGGTCAGAGAGGGTTTGGGGGGTCAGAGGGGGTTTTGGGGGGTTCAGAGGGGTTTTGGGGGGGTCAGAGGGGTTTTTAGGGGGGCTGAGAGAGGGTTTATGAGGTTGAGAGGGGGTTTTGTGGGGGGTGAGAGTGTTTTTGGGGTGTCTGTGGGGGTTTTGGGGGTTCAGAGGGGGTTTGGGGGGGTCAGAGGGGGTTTTGGGGGGTTCAGAGGGGTCTTTGGGGGGGTCAGAGAGGTCTTTGGGGGGGTCAGAGGGTGTTTTGGGGAGTCAGAGGGGTTTTGGGGGAAGGGTTTTGGGGGGTCAGAGGGGGATTTGGGGGTCAGAGGGGTTTGGGGTGGTGAGAGAGGTTTTGTGGGGGTCAGAAGGGGTTTTGGGGGGTCAGAGGGGGTTTTGGGGGAGTCAGAGAGGGTTTAGGGGGGTCAGAGGGGTTTTGGAGGTCAGAGGGGATTTGGGGGAGTCAGAGGGGTTTGGGGGGTTCAGAGGGTGTTTTGGGGGGGTCAGAGAGGTTTTGGGGGGTGAGAGGGGGTTTGGGCGGTCAGAGGGTGTTTTGGGCGGTCAGAGGGGTTTTAGGGGGTCAGAGGAGGTTTTAGGGGGGCTGAGAGAGGGTTTGTGAGGTTGAGAGGGGATTTTGGGGGGGTGAGAGTGTTTTTGGGGTGTCTGTGGGGGTTCCACATATCGGGGTGTCCCCCCCCAGGCGGTGATCCAGAACCCGTTCAGTAACGGGGGCAGCCCCGGCAGCGAGGGCGGCGCGGAGGCGCGCTTCGCCTGGGGGGGGGACGGCACCGTCGCCGTCCAGACTGACCCCACCCTCGCCCAGGCCGGAGGTGAGTGCACCCCGAAACCGGGGGACCCCAAAAACGGGGGGGGGGGAGGGGGCTAAAAAGTGGGGAGGGAGGGTGGAATGGGGGAAAAAAGGGGGGATTTGGGGGGGAAAAAGGGGGGTTTTGGGGGAAAAATGGGGTTTGGGGGGGGAAAAATGGGGTTTGGGGGGGCAGAGGGGGTTTGGGGGGGCTGAAAAGTGGGGGGGACCCCAAAAATGGAGAGAAGGGGGCTGAAAAGTGGGGAGGGAGGTTGGAATGGGGGGGGAAAGGGGGATTTGGGGGGGAAAAAAGGGGTTTGGGGGGGAAAAGGGGGGTTTTGGGGGGGAAAAAGGGGGGTTTGGGGGGGAAAAAGGGGGTTTTGGGGGGGGAAAGGGGGTTTGGGGGGGCTGAAAAGTGGGGGGACCCCAAAAATGGAGAGAAGGGGACCAGAAAGTGGGGAGGGAGGTGCGAATGGAGGGAGGAAAGGGGGATTTGGGGGGGAAAAAGGGGGGTTTTGGGGGGAAAAAAGGGAGTTTGGGGGGGAAAAGGGGGGTTTGGGAGGGAATATTGGGGGGTCAGAGGGGTTTTGAGGGGGAAAAAAGGCGTTTGGGGGTGGGAAAAGGTTTTGGGGGACCCCAATATGGGGGTTTTGGGGGGTGTGAAGGATGGAAAAGAGGCAAAGAGTGGGGGGGCAGTGGGATTTGGGGGGGAAAAAGGGGGTTTTGGGGGGTTCGAAGGGTTTGGGGGGGGAATATTGGGGGGTCAGAGGGGTTTGGGGGGGAAAAAGGGGATTTGAGGGTGGGAAGAGGGGGTTTGGGGGGGCTGAAAAGTGGAGGGGACCCCAAAAATGGAAAGAAGGGGACAAAAGAGTGGGGAGGGAGGTTGGAATGGGGGGAAAAGGAGGTTTGGAGGGGAAAAAGGGGGGTTTGGGGGGGGAAAATGGGGGTTTGGGGGGGGAAAGGGGGTTTGGGGGGAGCTTGAAAAGTGGGGGGACCCTAAAAATGGAGAGAAGGGGAGCAAAAAGGGGGGAGGGAGGTTGGAATGGGAGGAAAAGGGGGATTTGGGGGGGAAAAAGGGGGTTTGGGGGAGGAAAGGGGGTTTGGGGGGGAAAAAAGGGGGTTTGGGGGGAGCTTGAAAAGTGGGGGGACCCCAAAAATGGAGAGAAGGGGCCCCAAAAGTGGGGAGGGAGGTTGGAATGGAGGGAGGAAAGGGGGTTTGGGGGAGAAAAAAAGGGGGTTGGGGGGAAAAAGGGGGATTTTGGGGGGGAAAAAGGGGGGGTTGGGGGGATGGAAATGGGGTTTTGGGAGGGAAAAAGGGGGTTTGGGGGGGAATATTGGGGGGTCAGAGGGGTTTGGGGGTGGGAAAAGGTTTTGGGGGACCCCAATATGGGGGTTTTGGGGGGTGTGAAGGATGGAAAAGAGGCAAAGAGTGGGGGGGCAGTGGGATTTGGGGGGAAAAAGGGGGTTTTGGGGGAAAAAAGGGGCTTTTGGGGGTAAAAAGAGGTTTTTTGGGGGAAGAAAGGGCTTTTTTGGGGGAATAAAAGGGTTTTTTTTGGGGGGAAAAGCTTTTTTTTGGGGGGTAAAAAGGGATTTTGGGGAAAAAAATGAGGGTTTTGGGGTGGGGGGGGAGTTGTTGGGGTTTTGGGGTGACCCCCTGTCCCCCCCCAAAGGGCAGTTCTATGTGATGATGACCCCCCAAGACGTGCTGCAGCCGGGGACCCCCCACAGCATCGCCCCCCGCGCCCACCCCTACTCGCCGTGAGTACCCCACACGCCACCAACACGCTATGAACACGCCCTGACACGCGTGAACACCCCTTGGGGTGCTTAGAACGGCTCCAAACGCGCTCCCAACACGCTTCGATCCACCCTGACGCGCTCCAACATGCTCAGAGCCAACCAAACATGCTCTGACATGCCATGAACATGCCATGAACACGCTGTGACACGCGTGAACACCCCTTGGGGTGCTTAAAGTGGCTCCAAACGCGCTCCCAACACGCTTTGATCCACCCTGACGCGCTCCAACATGCTCAGAGCCAACCAAACACGTCCTGACACACCATGAACACGCTATGAACACGCCCTGACACGCGTGAACACCCCTCGGGGTGCTTAAAGTGGCTCCAAACACGCTCCCAACACGCTTCGATCCATCCTAACACACTCCAACATGCTCAGAGCCACACCAAACACGCTCTGACATGCCATGAACACGCTGTGACACGCGTGAACACCCCTCGGGGTGCTTAAAGTGGCTCCAAACGCGCTCCCAACACGCTTCGATCCACCCTGACGCACTCCAACATGCTCAGAGCCAACAAAAACATGGCCTTACGTGCCATGAACACGCTCTGACACGCTATGAACATGCCCTGACACGCGTGAACACGCCTCGGGGTGCTTAAAGTGGCTCCAAACACGCTCCCAACATGCTTTGATCCACCCTGACACGCTCCAACATGCTCAGAGCCACACCAAACACATCCTGACACGCTGTGAACGCGCTCTGACATGCCATGAACACGCCCTGACACGCGTGAACACCCCTCGGGGTGCTTAGAACGGCTCCAAATGCGCTCCCAACACGCTTCGATCCACCCTGAGACGCTCCAACATGCTCAGAGCCGACCAAACACGCTCTGACATGCCATGAACACGCTATGAACACGCTCTGACACGCGTGAACACGCTGTGACATCCGTGTGCCCGCAGGAAGCTGGAGGGACCCCGTGTGCCCCGCGATGAGCGACGGCGAGCGCAGCACAATGAGGGTGAGGGGAATGACCCCCCCCCCCCACCGTGTGTGTCCCCCCCAAATGTCCCCCTATGTCCCCCCATGTCCCCACATCCCCTTATGTCCCCCCAATGTCCCCCAAATGTCCCCCCACATCCCCCCGTCCCCCCCACATCCTCCCATGTCCCCCCAATGTCTCCCCGTGTCCCTCCATGTGCCCCCCATGTCCCCCCACATTCCTCAATGTCCCCCAATGTCCCTCCCTATCCCCCCCATGTCCCCCCCATGTCCCCCCATGTCCCCACATCCCCCCATGTCCCCCCAATGTCCCCCATATCTCCTCAATGTCCCCGAGTCCCCATATCCCCAATGTCCCCCCATATCCCCCCAAAGTCCCCCCCAAAGTCCCCCCGTCCCCCTATGTCGTCCCATGTCCCCCCCACATCCCCCCATGTCCCCCCAATGTCCCCCAATGTCCCCATGTCCCCCCATGTGTCCCCAATGTGCCCATATCCCCCCGTGTCCCCCCAGTGTCCCCATATCCCCCCCATATACCCCATGTCCCCCCATATCTCCCAATGTCCCCATATCCCCCCATGTCCCCCCATGTCCTCATATCCCCCCCATATCCTTCCATGTCCCCCCATATCTCCCAATGTCCCCGTGTCCCCCCAGTGTCCCCGTATCCCCCCATGTCCCCCAATGTCCCCCCATGTCACCCCATATCTCCCAATGTCCCCACGTCCCCCCATGTCCCCCCAGTGTCCCCATATCCCCCCCATGTCCCCCCATATCTCCATATCCCCCCCATATACCCCCTGTCCCCCCATATCCCCCCATGTCCCCCCATATCCCCCCATATCTCCCAGTGTCCCCATGTCCCCCCATGTCCCCCCATATCCCCCCATATCTCCCAGTGTCCCCATGTCCCCCCATGTCCCCCTATATCCCCCCGTATCTCCCAATGTCCCCGTGTCCCCCCAAACCCCCATGTCCCCCCATATCCCCCAGTGTCTCCGTGTCCCCCCCCAATGTCCCCATATCCCCCATATCCCCCCATGTCCCCCCATGCCCCCTCAGTGTCCCCATATCCCCCCCATGTCCCCCCATATCCCCCACGTCCCCCCGTATCTCCCAATATCCCCGTGTCCCCCCATGTCCCCATATCCCCCCCATATCCCCCACGTCCCCCCGTATCTCCCAATGTCCCAGTGTCCCCCCAATGTCCCCATATCCCCCCATATCCCCCCATATCTCCCAATGTCCCCGTGTCCCCCCAATGTCCCCATATCCCCCCGTGTCCCCCCATATCCCCCCATGTCCCAGTGTCCCCCCAATGTCCCCATATCCCCCTATATCCCCCCATATCTCCCAATGTCCCTGTATCCCCCCAAACCCCCATATCCCCCCCATCCCCCCGTATTCCCCACGTCCCCCCAATGTCCCCATATCCCCCCACGTCCCCCCATATCTCCTCATGTCCCCATGTCCCCCCATGTCCCCATATCCCCCCCATGTCCCCCCAATGTCCCCCCATATCTCCCAATGTCCCCATATCCCCCCCACATCCCCCCGTATCTCGCAATGTCCCCATGTCCCCCCATGCCCCCCCAGTGTCCCCATATCCCCCCATGTCCCCACATATCCCCCCAATGTCCCCCCATATCTCCCAATATCCCCTTGTCCCCCCATGTCCCCCAAAGTCCCCCCCATATCCCCCCAGTGTTCCCATATCCCCCATATCCCTCATATCCCCCCATATCCCCCAATGTCCCCGTGTCCCCCCATGTCCCCATATCCCCCCCCGTCCCCCGATATTCCCCACGTCCCCCCAATGTCCCCATATCTCCCATATCCCCCCATGTCCCCATATCCCCCCATGTCCCCCCATATCCCCCCGTGTCCCCCCATATCTCCCAATGTCCCCGTGTCCCCCGTGTCCCCATATCCCCCCGTGTCCCCCCATATCCCCCAATGTCCCCGTGTCCCCCCATGTCCCCCCATATCCCCCATATCCCCCATATCCCCCCATGTCCCCATATCCCCCCCATATCCCCCATGTCCCCCATATCCCCCAATGTGCCCATATCCCCCCGTGTCCCCCCATATCTCCCAATGTCCCCGTGTCCCCCCATATCCCCCATATCCCCCCAGTGTTCCCATATCCCCCAATGTCCCCGTGTCCCTCCGGTGTCCCCCCAGTGTCCCCATATCCCCCCATATCCCCCCATATCTCCCAGTGTCCCCATGTCCCCCCAATGTCCCCCCACCCCCCCATGTCCCCCCATATCCACCCATGTCCCCGTGTCCCCCAATGTCCCCATATCCCCCCATCCCCCAATATCCCCCATATCTCCCAGTGTCCCCGTGTCCCCCAATGTCCCCATATCCCCCCCCGTCCCCCCGTATTCCCCACGTCCCCCCAGTGTCCCCATATCCCCCCACGTCCCCCCATATCTCCTCATGTCCCCATGTCCCCCCATGTCCCCATATCCCCCCATGTCCCCTCATGTCCCCCCATATCCCCCCATATCCCCCCATATCTCCCAGTGTCCCCATATCCCCCCACGTCCCCCCATATCTCCCAGTGTCCCCATATCCCCCCAATGTCCCCATATCCCCCCCCGTCCCCCCACATTCCCCACGTCCCCCCAATGTCCCCCTGTCCCTGTCCTCAGTCGAGCGCCGTCGCCGGGATAAGATCAATAATTGGATCGTTCAGCTCTCCAAGATCATCCCCGACTGCGGCGCCGACAACAGCAAAACCGGAGCGGTGAGGGACGGGGGGGGGACACGGGGGCTTAAAGGGGTCCCAAGGAGGGGTTTGGGGGGTCCTGGAGGGGTTTTGGGGGGTCCTGGGGGTCTTAAATGGATTCCAAAGGGAGGTTTGGGGGGGTCCTAGGGGGGTTTGGGGGGTCCTGGAGGTCGTAAAGGGGTCCTAAGGGGGAATTTGGGGGGTCCTAAAGGGGTTTTGGGGGGTCCTGGGGGTCATAAAGGGATCCTAAGAGGGGTTTGGGGGGTCCTGGAGGGGTTTGGGGGGGTCCTGGGGCTCATAAAGGGGTCCTAAGGGGAGGTTTGGGGGGGTCTTGGGGCTCATAAAGGGGTCCTAAGGGGGGTTTGCGGGGTCCTGGAGGGGTTTTGGGGGGTCCTAAGGGGGTTTTGGGGAGTCCTAGGGGTCTTAAATGGATCCCAAAGGGAGGTTTGGGGGGGTCCTAGGGGGGTTTGGGGGGTCCTGGAGGTCGTAAAGGGGTCCTAAGGGGGAATTTGGGGGGTCCTGGGGGTCGTAAAATGGTCCCAGGGGGAAGTTTGGGGGTCCTAAAGGGGTTTTGGGGGGTCCTGGAGGTCGTAAAGGGGTCCTAAGGGGGAATTTGGGGGGTCCTAAAGGGGTTTTGGGGGGTCCTGGGGGTCATAAAGGGGTCCCAAGGGGAGGTTTGGGGGGTCCTGGAGGGGTTTGGGGGGGTCCTGGGGCTCATAAAGGGGTCCTAAGGGGGGTTTGGGGGGTCCTGGAGGGGTTTTGGGGGTCCTAGGGGTCTTAAATGGATCCCAAAGAGAGGTTTGGGGGGTCCTGAAGGGGTTTTGGGGGGTCCTGGAGGTCGTAAAGGGGTCCTAAGGGGGAATTTGGGGGGTCCTAAAGGGGTTTTGGGGTTCCTGGGGGTCGTAAAGGGGTCCTAAGGGGGGTTTGGGGGGTCCTGGAGGTGTTTGGGGGGGTCCTGGGGCTCATAAAGGGGTCCTAAGGGGGGTTTGCGGGGTCCTGGAGGGGTTTTGGGGGGTCCTAAGGGGGTTTTGGGGAGTCCTAGGGGTCTTAAATGGATCCCAAAGGGAGGTTTGGGGGGGTCCTAGGGGGGTTTGGGGGTCCTGGAGGTCGTAAAGGGGTCCTAAGGGGGAATTTGGGGGGTCCTGGGGGTCGTAAAATGGTCCCAGGGGGAAGTTTGGGGGTCCTAAAGGGGTTTTGGGGGGTCCTGGAGGTCGTAAAGGGGTCCTAAGGGGGAATTTGGGGGGTCCTAAAGGGGTTTTGGGGGGTCCTGGGGGTCATAAAGGGGTCCCAAGGGGAGGTTTGGGGGGTCCTGGAGGGGTTTGGGGGGTCCTGGGGCTCATAAAGGGGTCCTAAGGGGGGTTTGGGGGGTCCTGGAGGGGTTTTGGGGGTCCTGGGGGTCTTAAATGGATCCCAAAGAGAGGTTTGGGGGGTCCTCAAGGGGTTTTGGGGGGTCCTGGAGGTCGTAAAGGGGTCCTAAGGGGGAATTTGGGGGGTCCTAAAGGGGTTTTGGGGTTCCTGGGGGTCGTAAAGGGGTCCTAAGGGGGGTTTGGGGGGTCCTGGAGGTGTTTGGGGGGGTCCTGGGGCTCATAAAGGGGTCCTAAGGGGGGTTTGCGGGGTCCTGGAGGGGTTTTGGGGGGTTCTAAGGGGGTTTTGGGGAGTCCTAGGGGTCTTAAATGGATCCCAAAGGGAGGTTTGGGGGGGTCCTAGGGGGGTTTGGGGGGTCCTGGAGGTCGTAAAGGGGTCCTAAGGGGAGGTTTGGGGGGGTCCTAGGGGGGTTTTGGGGGTCCTGGGGGTCGTAAAAGGGTCCCAAGGGGAGGTTTGGGGGGTCCTGAAGGGGTTTTGGGGGGTCCTAGAGGTCGTAAAGGGGTCCTAAGGGGAGATTTGGGGGGTCCTGAAGGGGTTTTGGGGGGTCCTAGAGGTCGTAAAGGGGTCCTAAGGGGAGGTTTGCGGGGTCCTAAAGGGGTTTTGGGGATTCCTGGGGGTCTTAAAAGAGTCCCAGGGGGAAGTTTGTGGGTCCTAAAGGGGTTTTGGGGGGTCCTGGAGGTCGTAAAGGGGTTTTAAAGGGGAGGTTTGGGGGTCCTGAAGGAGTTTTGTGGGGTCCTGGGGGTCGTAAAGGGGTTCTAATGGGGATTTTGGGGGGTCCTGGAGGGTCTTGAAAGAGTCCTAAAGGGGAGGTTTGGGGGGTCCTGGAGGAGTTCTGGGGGGTCCTGTGGGTCTTAAATAGATCCCTTGGGGAGGTTTGGGGGGTCCTCAAGGCGGTTTGGGGGTCCTGGGGGTCGTAAAAGGGTCCCATGGGGAGGTTTGGGGGGTCCTGAAGGGGTTTTGGGGGGTCCTGGGGGTCTTAAATGGATCCCAAAGGGAGGTTTGGGGGGGGTACTAGGGGGGGTTGGGGGGTCCTGGGGGTCATAAAGGGGTCCTAAGGGGGGTTTGGGGGGTCCTGGAGGGGTTTTGGGGGGTCCTGGGGGTCTTAAATGGATCCCAAAGGGAGGTTTGGGGGGTCCTGAAGGGATTTTGGGGGGTCCTGGGGGTCGTAAAGGGGTCCTAAGGGGAGGTTTGGGGGGTCCTGAAGGGATTTTGGGGGTCCTGGGGGTCTTAAATGGGTTCCAAGGGGAGGTTTGGGGGGTCCTGGAGGGGTTTGGGGGGGTCCTGGGGGTCGTAAAGGGGTCCCAAGGGGTTTAGGATGGGGTTTAGGGGCATTTTAGGGGGGTTGGGGGGTTTTGGGGTGCAGTTTTGGGGCAATTTAGGGGGGTTTTGAGTGGCTTTTGTGGGGGTTTGGGGGCATTTTGGGGGTTTTTGGGGGTTTTGGGGGTTTTCGGATGGGGTTTGAGGGCATTTTGGGGGTTTTTGGGTGTTTTCGGATGGGGTTTGGGGTCATTTTGGGGGTTTTTGGGTGGTTTTGGGTGTTTTCGGATGGGGTTTGGGGGCATTTTGGGGGTTTTTGGGTGTTTTCGGATGGGGTTTGGGGGCATTTTGGGGGTTTTTGGGTGGTTTTGGGTGTTTTCGGATGGGGTTTGGGGGCATTTTGGGTGTTTTTGGGTGTTTTTGGGGGTTTTCGAATGGGGTTTGGGGGCATTTTTGGGTGTTTTTGGGGGTTTTCGGATGGGGTTTGGGGGCATTTTGGGTGTTTTTGGGTGTTTTTGGGGGTTTTCGGATGGGGTTTGGGGGTTTTTGGGTGTTTTTGGGTGTTTTCGGATGGGGTTTGGGGGCATTTTGGGGGTTTTTGGGTGTTTTTGGGTGTTTTCGGATGGGGTTTGGGGTCATTTTGGGTGTTTTTGGGTGTTTTTGGGTGTTTTCGGATGGGGTTTGGGGGCATTTTGGGTGTTTTTGGGGGTTTTTGGGGGTTTTCAAATGGGTTTTGGGGGGTTTTGGGTGTTTTTGGGTGTTTTCGGATGGGGTTTGGGGGCATTTTTGGGTGTTTTTGGGTGTTTTCGGATGGGGTTTGGGGGCATTTTGGGTGTTTTTGGGTGTTTTTGGGTGTTTTCGGATGGGGTTTGGGGGTTTTTGGGTGTTTTTGGGTGTTTTCGGATGGGGTTTGGGGGCATTTTGGGGGTTTTTGGGTGTTTTTGGGTGTTTTCGGATGGGGTTTGGGGGGTTTTGGGTGTTTTTGGGTGTTTTCGGATGGGGTTTGGGGGCATTTTGGGTGTTTTTGGGGGTTTTTGGGGGTTTTCGGATGGGTTTTGGGGGGTTTTGGGGGTTTTTGGGGGTTTTCAGATGGAGTTTGGGGGCATTTTGGGGGGGTTTGGGTGTTTTTGGGGGTTTTCGGATGGGGTTTGGGGGCATTTTGGGTGTTTTTGGGGGTTTTGGGGGTTTTCGGATGGGTTTGGGGGGGGTTTGGGTGTTTTTGGGTGTTTTCGGATGGGGTTTGGGGGCATTTTGGGGGTTTTTGGGGGTTTTCAGATGGGGTTTGGGGGCATTTTGGGGGTTTTTGGGTGTTTTCGGATGGGGTTTGGGGGCAATTTGGGTGTTTTTGGGTGTTTTCAGATGGGGTTTGGGGGCATTTTGGGGGGTTTTGGGTGTTTTTGGGGGTTTTCGGATGGGGTTTGGGGGCATTTTGGGTGTTTTTGGGTGGTTTTTGGGTGTTTTCGGATGGGGTTTGGGGTGTTTTTGGGTGTTTCCGGGTGGGGTTCGGGTGGTGGTGTTGGTTTCGGGGTGCCCTGACGCGCGCCCCCAGAGCAAGGGGGGGATCCTGTCGAAGGCGTGCGACTACGTGCGAGAGCTGCGGCAGAGCCACCAACGCCTGCAGGCGGCCGCGCAGGAGGCCGAGCGCCTCCAGCTCGACAACGACCTCCTGCGCCAGCAGGTGACCACCCATAGCCACCCCCTGCTTGCCGCTAGCCACCCTCTGCCTGCCGATAGCCACCCCCTGCCTGCCGATAGCCACCCCCTGCCCGCTGCTAGCCACCCCCTGCCTGCCGCTAGCCACCCCTTCCTGCTGCTAGCCACCCCTCGAGGCTGCTAGCCACTCCCTGCCTGCCGCTAGCCACCCCTCGAGGCTACTAGCCACCCCCTACCTGCTGCTAGCCACCCCTCGAGGCTGCTAGCCACCCCCTGCCTGCTGCTAGCCACCCCTCGAGGCTACTAGCCACCCCCTACCTGCTGCTAGCCACCCCTCAAGGCTGCTAGCCACCCCCTGCCTGCTGCTAGCCACCCCTCAAGGCTGCTAGCCACCCCTCAAGGCTGCTAGCCACCCCCTGCCTGCTGCTAGCCACCCCCTCAAGGCTGCTAGCCACCTCCTACGTGCTGCTAGCCACCCCGCAAGGCTGCTAGCCACCCCCGCTCTGCTGCTAGCCACCCTCTGCCTGCTGCTAACCACTCCTCGAGGCTGCTAGCCACCCCCTCAAGGCTGCTAGCCACCCCCTGCCTGACGATAGCCACCCCCTGCCTGCTGCTAGCCACCCCCTGCTTGCCGCTAGCCACCCCCTGCCTGCTGCTAGCCACCCCTCGAGGCTGCTAGCCACCCCCTGCCTGCTGCTAGCCACCCCCTGCCTGCTGCTAGCCACCCCTCGAGGCTGCTAGCCACCCCCTCAAGGCTACTAGCCACCCCCTGCCTGCTGCTAGCCACCCCCTGCCTGCTGCTAGCCACCCCTCGAGGCTGCTAGCCACCCTCTCAAGGCTGCTAGCCACCCCTCAAGGCTGCTAGCCACCCCCTCAATGCTGCTAGCCACCCCTCGAGGCTACTAGCCACCCCCTCAAGGCTGCTAGCCACCCTCTGCCTGCTGCTAGCCACCCCTCAAGGCTGCTAGCCACGCCCTGCCCTGCCTGCCACTAGCCACCCCCTGCCTGATGATAGCCACCCCTCGAGGCTGTTAGCCACCCCCTCAAGGCTGCTAGCCACCCCTCGAGGCTACTAGCCACCCCCTGGCCACTGCTAGCCACCCCCTGCCTGCTGCTAGCCACTCCTCGAGGCTACTAGCCACCCCTCAAGGCTGCTAGCCACCCCCTCAAGGCTGCTAGCCACCCCCTGCCCACTGCTAGCCACCCCTGCCTGCTGCTAGCCACCCCCTCAAGGCTGCTAGCCACCCCTCGAGGCTGCTAGCAACCCCTCAATGCTGCTAGCCACCCCCTCAAGGCTGCTAGCCACCCCTCGAGGCTGCTAGCCACCCCTCAATGCTGCTAGCCACTCTCTCAATGCTGCTAGCCACCCCCTCAAGGCTGCTAGCCACCCCGTCAAGGCTGCTAGCCACCCCCTTCCCGCTGCTAGCCACCCCCTGCCTGCTGCTAGCCACCCCTTGAGGCTGCTAGCCACCCCCTCAAAGCTGCTAGCCACCCCTCAAGGCTGCTAGCCACCCCTCAAGGCTGCTAGCCACGCCCTGCCTGCCACTAGCCATCCTCTGCCTGCTGCTAGCCACCCCTCGAGGCTGCTAGCCACCCCTCGAGGCTACTAGCCACCCCTCAAGGCTGCTAGCCACCCCCTGCCTGCTGCTAGCCACCACTCCTGGAGGGGTTTTGGGGGGCCCTGAGGGTCTTAAATGGGTCCCAAGAGGGGGTTTGGGGGTCCTGGAGGGGTTTTGGGGTTCCCTGAGGTTCTCCAAGGGGGTGGATTTTGGGGGTCCCCCCTGAACCCCCCTTTTCTCCCCCTTTGCAGATGGAGGAACTGAAGAGTGAGAATGCGGCGCTTCGGGCGCAGCTGCAGCAAAGGGGGTTGGAGGGGACCCCCCCGGACGGCAGCGCCCCCTGACCCCCCCCAGGGGGACCCCCAAAACCTCGGGGAACCCCACGAGGACACCCCCCAACCTCGGGGACCCCCACAAGGAGCCCCCTGAAACTTGGGGACCCCCTCAAGGACCCCCCCCCAACCTCGGGGACCCCCACAAGGACACCTTGGAACCCCCCCCCCAAACCTCGGGGACCCCCACAAGGAGCCCCCTGAAACTTGGGGACCCCCCCCCAACCTCGGGGACCCCCACAAGGAGCCCCCTGAAACTTGGGGACCCCCCCCAACCTCGGGGACCCCCCCAAGGACACCTCGGGACCCCCCCAAGGACACCCCCCCCACCGCCGCCCAACCTTGGGGGGACCCCCAGGGACCCCCCACACCCCCAATCTCGGGGATCCCCCCCCAAGGATACATTGGGGACCCCCCTAAGGACCCCCCCCACTTTGGGGACCCCCCCAAGGACCGCCCCTGTAACTTTAGGGGACCCCCCCAAGGTGACCCCCCCCCATGGACACCTTGGGGACCCCCCTAAAGACCCCCCCTCAACCTTGGGGGGACCCCCAAGGAGCCCTTTGGGGACCCCCCCCTCAAACTTGGGGACCCCCCCTAAGGACCCCCTGACTTTGGGGACCCCCTCGGGATCCCCAGGGAACCCCCAAACTTGGGGACCCCCCCTAAAGACCCCCCCGACTTTGGGGACCCCCCTAAAGACCCCCCCCCAACCTTGGGGGGACCCCTTTGGGGACCCCCCCCAAACTTGAGGACCCCCCCTAAGGACCCCCCGACTTTGGGGACCCCCCCCCAATACTTGGGGACCCCCCAAACCTTGGGGACCCCCCTAAGGACCCCCCCCATCATCTTGGGGACCCCCCCCAGGAGCCCCCCAACTTCGGCCCCCCCCCCCCTTGGGGACACATTGGGGGACCCCACAAGGACCCCCCCCCAAACCCCCAATTTTGGGGACCCCCTCTTTAAACTTGGGGTCACCCCCCCTCTTTTGGGGTCCCCTTAATGTGTGTCCCCCCTTTTTGGGTCCCCTTAATGTGTGTCCCCCCTTTTGGGTTCCCCTTAATGTGTGTCCCCCTTTTAGGGTCCCCTTGATGTGAGTGTCCCCACTTTTGGGTTCCCCTTAACGTGTGTCCCCCTTTTTGGGTTCCCCTTAACATGTGTCCCCCCCTCCTTTTGGGGTCCCCTTAATGTGTGTCCCCTCTTTTGGGCTCCCCTTCATGTGTCCCCTCTTTTAGGGTCCCCTTAATGTGTTCCCCCTCCTTTTGGGTTCCCCTTAATCTGTTCCCCCCCTTTTTGGGGTCCCTTTAGTGTGTGTCCCCCCCTTTTTAGGGTCCCCTCGACATCACACACCCCTCTTTTGGGTTCCCCTTAATGTGTGTCCCCCCCTTTTTGGGGTCCCTTTAGTGTGTGTCCCCCCCTTTTAGGGTCCCCTCGATATCACACACCCCTCTTTTGGGTTCCCCTTAATATGTGTCCCCCTTTTAGGGTCCCCTCGACATCACACACCCCTCTTTTGGGTTCCCCTTAATATGTGTCCCCCTTCTTTTTGGGGTCCCCTCAATGTGTGTCCCCCCTTTTTGGGGTCCCCTCAATGTCCCCCCCCCCTCCTTTTTGGGGTCCCCTTAATATCCCCCCCCATTTCGGGGTCCCCTCACTGTCCCCCCCCCCCCTCCTTTTTGGGGTCCCCTCAATGTGTCCCCCCCATTTCGGGGTCCCCCCGCTGCCCCCCCCATTTTGGGGTCCCCCCCCCGTTTGTAATTAAGGTTATTGTAATTAGTGGGTGTTTTCTAGGGGGGAGGGGCGGGGGGGGAGGGGCGGAGCTTCGCCGCAGCCCCAAAGGGGGCAAAAAACGCCCAAAATAAAGGGAATTTTGGGGCTTTTTTGCTGTTCGGTGGTGGTTTTTTTTGGGGGGGAAAAAGGGGGAAAAAAGGGGGGAAGAAAGTGTCCCTTTGGGGTCACCGTCGATGTCATCGTTAATGTCATCATTATCACTTTTGGGGTCACCGTCGATGTCATTGTCGTCACCTTTGATGTCATCGTTGATGTCATCGTTATCACCTTTGATGTCACCATTGATGTCATCATTATCACTTTTGGGGTCACCTTTGGTGTCACCATCGATGTCATCGTTGATGTCATCGTTATCACCTTTGATGTCACCTTTGATGTCATCATTATCACTTTTGGGGTCACCTTTGGTGTCACCATCGATGTCATCATCGATGTCATCATTATCACCTTTGATGTCACCTTTGATGTCATCGTCATCACCTTTGATGTCACCATTGATGTCATCGTTATCACTTTTGGGGTCACCTTTGATGTCACCTTTGGTGTCACCATTGATGTCATCATTATCACTTTTGGGGTCACCGTCGATGTCATTGTCGTCACCTTTGATGTCATCGTTGATGTCATCGTTATCACCTTTGATGTCACCATTGATGTCATCATTATCACTTTTGGGGTCACCTTTGGTGTCACCATTGATGTCATCATCGATGTCATCATTATCACCTTTGATGTCACCTTTGATGTCATCGTCATCACCTTTGATGTCACCATTGATGTCATCGTTATCACTTTTGGGGTCACCTTTGATGTCACCTTTGGTGTCACCATTGATGTCATCGTTATCACTTTTGGGGTCACCTTTGATGTCACCTTTGATGTCACCATTGATGTCATCATTATCACTTTTGGGGTCACCTTTGGTGTCACCATTGATGTCATCATCGATGTCATCGTTATCACCTTTGATGTCACCTTTGATGTCATCGTCATCACCTTTGATGTCACCATTGATGTCATCGTTATCACTTTTGGGGTCACCTTTGATGTCACCTTTGGTGTCACCATTGATGTCATCATTATCACTTTTGGGGTCACCATCGATGTCATCGTCGTCACCTTTGATGTCATCGTTGATGTCATCGTTATCACCTTTGATGTCACCATCGATGTCATTGTCATCACTTTTGGTGTCACCTTTGGTGTCACCATTGATGTCATCACCGATGTCGTCGTTATCACCTTTGGTGTCACCGTCGATGTCGTCGTTATCGCCTTTGATGTCACCTTTGATGTCATCACTGTCACCTTTGGTGTCACCATTGATGTCATCGTCATCACCTTTGGTGTCACCATTGATGTCATCATCGATGTCATTGTCATCACCTTTGATGTCACCGTCAATGTCATTGTCGTCACCTTTGGTGTCACCTTTGGTGTCACCATCGATGTCATCATTGATATCATCATTATCTCCTTTGGTGTCACCTTTGATGTCACCATTGATGTCATCATCGATGTCATTGTTATCACCTTTGATGTCACCTTTGATGTCACCGTCACCGTTGATGTCATTGATGTCATTGTCATCACCTTTGGTGTCACCGTCAATGTCATTGTCATCACTTTTGGGGTCACCTTTGGTTTCACCTTTGATGTCATCATCGATGTCATCGTTATCACCTTTGGTGTCACCGTCAATGCCATCATTATCACTTTTGGGGTCACCTTTGGTGTCACCGTCACCGTTGATGTCATCATTGATGTCATTGTCATCACCTTTGATGTCACCGTCAATGTCATTGTCATCACCTTTGGTGTCACCATTGATGTCATCATCGATGTCATCATTATCTCCTTTGGTGTCACCTTTGGTGTCACCATTGATGTCGTCACCATCGATGTCATTGTCATTACCTTTGATGTCACCATCGATGTCATCGTCACCACCTTTGGTGTCACCATCAATGTCATCATTATCACTTTTGGGGTCACCTTTGGTGTCATCATCGATGTCATCGTTATCACCTTTGATGTCACCTTTGATGTCATCACTGTCACCATTGATGTCATCATCAATGTCATCGTTATCACCTTTGGTGTCACCATTGATGTCATCATCGATGTCATCGTTATCACCTTTGGTGTCACCGTCAATGTCATCATTATCACTTTTGGGGTCACCTTTGGTGTCACCGTCACCGTTGATGTCATCATTGATGTCATTGTTATCACCTTTGGTGTCACCATTGATGTCACCATCGATGCCATCGTTGTCACCTTCGGTGCCACCATTGGTGCCGCCATCACCGTTGTCCCCATTCCTGTCACCGTCACCGCTGGGGCCACCATCGCTGCCACCCAGAGCCACCGAAGGCCACCGCCCCCCGTGCTGTCCCCACCCCGGGTGCCACCGTGTCCCCTCCCATGTCCCCACGTCCCTTCATGTCCCCACGATGTCCCCATGTCCCCGCCCTTGGTGCCACCACATCCCGGTGTCCCCATGTCCCCTTCTCCCCTCGATGTCCCCATGTCCCCATCCTCCATGTCCCCATGTCCCTGTGTCCCTTCTGTCCTCAATGTCCCCATGTCCCCACGATGTCCCCATGTCCCCACTCTCGATGTCCCCATGTCCCCATCCTCGATGCCACCGTGTCCCCATGTCCCCTTCCTTGATGTCCCCATGATGTCCCCATCCTTCAATGTCCCCATGATGTCCCCATGATGTCCCCATGATGTCCCCCCTCTGGTGCCACCGTGTCTGCTCCCTGTGTCCCCCCCCCGTGTCCCTTCTGGCCTCGATGTCCCCATGATGTCCCCATACTGTCCCCTTCCTCCGTGTCCCCAATGTCCCTGCGATGTCCCTTCTGCCTTTGATGCCACCGTGTCCCCATAATGTCCCCACGATGTCCCCATGTCCCCACGTCCCTTCTGGCCTCGATGTCCCCATAATGTCCCCAGGTCCCCACCCTTGATGTCCCCATGATGTCCCCTCTCTCTCTGGTGCCACTGTGTCCCTTCTGGCCTCGATGTCCCCATGATGTCCCCATGTCCCCACCCTCGGTGCCACCGTGTCCCCGTGTCCCTCCTGTCCTTCCTGTCCCTCTGTCCCCACCCCCGGTGCCACCACGTCTGCTTCCATGTCCCTCTGTCCCCATGTCCCAATGATGTCCCCTCTGTCCCTCTGTCCTTGATGTCCCCTCTGGTGCCACTGTGTCTGTCCCCCTGTCCCAATGATGTCCCTTTGTCCCCATGTCCCCCTCTGGTGCCACTGTGTCTGCTCCCTCTGTCCCCTCCCAATGTCCCCTCTGGTGCCACCATGTCTGTCCCCATGTCCCAATGATGTCCCAATGATGTCCCCATGTCCCCCTCTGGTGCCACTGTGTCTGTCCCCCAATGTCCCCCATGTCCCCAATGTCCCCTCTGGTGCCACCGTGTCTGTCCCCCAATGTCCCCCATGTCCCCAATGTCCCCTCTGGTGCCACCGTGTCTGTGCCCCCCAATGTCCCTCTGTCCCCATGTCCCAACGATGTCCCTCTGTCCCCTCTGTCCCCTCTGGTGCCACCATGTCTGTCCCCCCCAGTGTCCCCTCTGTCCCTCTGTCCCCAATGTTGTCCCCCCCGGTGCCACTGTGTCTGTCCCCCCAATGTCCCCAATGTCCCCAATGTCCCCATGTCCCAATGTCCCTCTGTCCCTCTCTCCCAATGTCCCCATGTCCCAATGATGTCCCCATGTCCCCCCCCCGGTGCCACCGTGTCTGTGCCCCCCAGTGTCCCTCTGTCCCTCTGTCCCCCTCTGGTGCCACTGTGTCTGCTCCATCTGTCCCCTCCCCATGTCCCCAATGTCCCCAATGTCCCCATGTCCCTCTCTCCCTCTGTCCCTCTGTCCCCCCAATGTCCCCTCTGTCCCCTCTGGTGCCACCGTGTCTGTCCCCCCAACGTCCCCAATGTCCCCATGTCCCTCTCTCCCTCTGTCCCTCTGTCCCCCCCCAATGTCCCTCTGTCCCCATGTCCCAATGATGTCCCCACTGTCCCCTCTGCTGCCACCGTGTCTGTCCCCCCCAATGTCCCCCTCTGTCCCCTCTGTCCCCCCCCCTCTGGTGCCACTGTGTCTGCTCCATCTGTCCCCCAATGTCCCTCTGTCCCTCTGTCCCTCTGTCCCTCTGTCCCTCTGTCCCCACATCCCCTCTGTCCCTCTGTCCCGCCTCTGGTGCCACCATGTCTGCTCCTTGTGTCCCCTCCCAATGTCCCCAATGTCCCCTCTGTCCCTTCTGATGCCACCGTGTCTGTCCCCCAATGTCCCTCTGTCCCCATGTCCCAACGATGTCCCCTCTGTCCCCACCCCTGGTGCCACTGTGTCTGTCCCCCCCAATGTCCCCATGTCCCAATGTCCCCGTGTCTTTCTGTCCCCTCTCTCCCTCTGTCCCCATGTCCCAATGATGTCCCTTTGATCCCATGTCCCCCTCTGGTGCCACTGTGTCTGTCCCCCAATGTCCCCAATGTCCCAATGTCCCTCTCTCCCTCTGTCCCCATGTCCCAACGATGTCCCTCTGTCCCCAATGTCCCCAATGTCCCTCTGTCCCCAATGTCCCCTCTGGTGCCACCGTGTCTGTCCCCCAATGTCCCAATGTCCCAATGTCCCCTCTGTCCCCTCTGTCCCCATGTCCCCCTCTGGTGCCACTGTGTCTGCTCCATCTCTCCCCCCCCAATGTCCCCAATGTCCCAATGATGTCCCTCTGTCCCCTCTGGTGCCACCGTGTCTGTCCCCCCCAATGTCCCCAATGTCCCCTCTGTCCCTCTGTCCCCCCCCCAATGTCCCCTCAGTGTCCCCAATGTCCCCCCTGTGTCGCCGCAGTGTCCCTCGCGGTGTCCCCGATGTCCCCTCCGGTGGCGCCTCCGCGTCTGTCACCACTGTGACCTCAGAGCCACCGACACAGCGGCTCTGACCCACAGATGTGGGGCAGAGGGGACCCAAAGGGGCTGTGACCCATAGATGTGGGGCAGAGGGGACCCCAAAGGGGCTCTGACCCATAGATGTGGGGCAGAGGGGACCCCACAGGGGCTGTGACCCATAGATGTGGGGCAGAGGGGACCCAAAGGGGCTGTGACCCATAGATGTGGGGCAGAGGGGACCCCACAGGGGCTGTGACCCATAGATGTGGGGCAGAGGGGACCCAAAGGGGCTGTGACCCATAGATGTGGGGCAGAGGGGACCCAAAGGGGCTGTGACCCATAGATGTGGGGCAGAGGGGACCCCAAAGGGGCTGTGACCCACAGATGTGGGGCAGAGGGGACCCCAAAGGGGCTGTGACCCATAGATGTGGGGCAGAGGGGACCCCAAAGGGGCTGTGACCCATAGATGTGGGGCAGAGGGGACCCCAAAGGGGCTGTGACCCATAGATGTGGGGCAGAGGGGACCCCAAAGGGGCTGTGACCCACAGATGTGGGGCAGAGGGGACCCCAAAGGGGCTGTGACCCATAGATGTGGGGCAGAGGGGACCCAAAGGGGCTGTGACCCATAGATGTGGGGCAGAGGGGACCCAAAGGGGCTGTGACCCATAGATGTGGGGCAGAGGGGACCCCAAAGGGGCTGTGACCCATAGATGTGGGGCAGAGGGGACCCCAAAGGGGCTGTGACCCACAGATGTGGGGCAGAGGGGACCCCAAAGGGGCTGTGACCCATAGATGTGGGGCAGAGGGGACCCCAAAGGGGCTGTGACCCACAGATGTGGGGCAGAGGGGACCCCACAGGGGCTGTGACCCATAGATGTGGGGCAGAGGGGACCCCACAGGGGCTGTGACCCATAGATGTGGGGCAGAGGGGACCCAAAGGGGCTGTGACCCATAGATGTGGGGCAGAGGGGACCCCAAAGGGGCTGTGACCCATAGATGTGGGGCAGAGGGGACCCCAAAGGGGCTCTGACCCATAGATGTGGGGCAGAGGGGACCCACAGGGGCTGTGACCCATAGATGTGGGGCAGAGGGGACCCCAAAGGGGCTGTGACCCACAGATGTGGGGCAGAGGGGACCCCAAAGGGGCTGTGACCCATAGATGTGGGGCAGAGGGGACCCCAAAGGGGCTGTGACCCATAGATGTGGGGCAGAGGGGACCCCAAAGGGGCTGTGACCCATAGATGTGGGGCAGAGGGGACCCCAAAGGGGCTGTGACCCACAGATGTGGGGCAGAGGGGACCCCAAAGGGGCTGTGACCCATAGATGTGGGGCAGAGGGGACCCAAAGGGGCTGTGACCCATAGATGTGGGGCAGAGGGGACCCAAAGGGGCTGTGACCCATAGATGTGGGGCAGAGGGGACCCCAAAGGGGCTGTGACCCATAGATGTGGGGCAGAGGGGACCCCAAAGGGGCTGTGACCCACAGATGTGGGGCAGAGGGGACCCCAAAGGGGCTCTGACCCATAGATGTGGGGCAGAGGGGACCCAAAGGGGCTGTGACCCATAGATGTGGGGCAGAGGGGACCCAAAGGGGCTGTGACCCACAGATATGGGGCAGAGGGGACCCCAAAGGGGCTGTGACCCACAGATGTGGGGCAGAGGGGACCCCAAAGGGGCTGTGACCCATAGATGTGGGGCAGAGGGGACCCCAAAGGGGCTGTGACCCACAGATGTGGGGCAGAGGGGACCCCACAGGGGCTGTGACCCATAGATGTGGGGCAGAGGGGACCCCACAGGGGCTGTGACCCATAGATGTGGGGCAGAGGGGACCCAAAGGGGCTGTGACCCATAGATGTGGGGCAGAGGGGACCCCAAAGGGGCTGTGACCCATAGATGTGGGGCAGAGGGGACCCCAAAGGGGCTGTGACCCATAGATGTGGGGCAGAGGGGACCCCAAAGGGGCTGTGACCCACAGATGTGGGGCAGAGGGGACCCAAAGGGGCTCTGACCCATAGATGTGGGGCAGAGGGGACCCCACAGGGGCTGTGACCCATAGATGTGGGGCAGAGGGGACCCCAAAGGGGCTGTGACCCATAGATGTGGGGCAGAGGGGACCCCACAGTGGCTGTGACCCATAGATGTGGGGCAGAGGGGACCCCAAATCTCTGTGACCCATAGATGTGGGGCAGAGGGGACCCCAAAGGGGCTGTGACCCATAGATGTGGGGCAGAGGGGACCCCAAAGGGGCTGTGACCCATAGATGTGGGGCAGAGGGGACCCAAAGGGGCTGTGACCCATAGATGTGGGGCAGAGGGGACCCAAAGGGGCTGTGACCCATAGATGTGGGGCAGAGGGGACCCCAAAGGGGCTGTGACCCATAGATGTGGGGCAGAGGGGACCCCAAATCTCTGTGACCCATAGATATGGGGGACCCCAAACCCTTTGGACCCATAGATATGGGGTGAGGGGACCCCAAAGTGTCTCGACCCATAGATATGGGGGTCCCCAAACCCTTTAGACCCACAGATATGGGGCAGAGGGGACCCCAAATCTCTGTGACCCATAGATATATGGGTCCCCCCAAATATAGGGGTCCCCCCAAGTGCCTCTGACCCATAGATATGGGGCAGAGGGGACCCCAAAGTGTCTCAACCCATAGATATGGGGGTCCCCAAACCCTTTAGACCCATAGATATGGGGCAGAGGGGACCCCAAAATCTCTGTGACCCATAGATATGGGGGTCCCCCCAAATATAGGGGTTCCCCCAAGTGCCTCTGACCCATAGATATGGGGCAGAGGGGACCCCAAAGTGTCTCAACCCATAGATATGGGGGTCCCCAAAGGCTCTGACCCATAGATATGGGGTGAGGGGACCCCAAAGGGGCTCTGACCCATAGATATGGGGCAGAGGGGACCCCAAAGTGTCTCAACCCATAGATATGGGGGTCCCCAAACCCTTTGGACCCACAGATATGGGGTGAGGGGACCCCAAATCTCTATGACCCATAGATATGGGGGTCCCCCCAATTATAGGGGTCCCCCCAAGTGCCTCTGCCCCATAGATATGGGGTTTTTGGGGGGGGATATGGGGGTCCCCCCCCCCCTCTTTTCATATCAATTATCACCGAGAAGGGCAAAAAAAAAGCCCCAAATTTGGCTTTTTTCCACCCAAATTGGGATCACATCCAGGAAAGGCCCTATTTGGGGGCGTCTCCTTCTGGGAAAAAACAAAAGGGGGGGTGGGATTTGGGGGGGGGGGAATAAATGGGGCAGAAAGTCTTGGGGGGACCCCAAAAAAGAGGAGGGGAAGGGATGAAGGCGATCGGAGTCCTCATCGTTATCTTCAGCCTCAGCCTCTTGGCGGGGGGGGGCCAAGCGGTGAGGAGGGGGGGACAGGGGGGTTTGGGGGTTCCCCAAGGGGTTTTGGGGGGGTCCCGAGGGGTTTGGGGGGGATAGAAGGTTTTGGGGGGCCACAATATGGGGGTTTTGGGGGGGTGTGAGGGGTGGGAAAGAGGGAAAGGGGGGGGATAAAAGGGGGTTTGGGGGGGAAAAAGGGGGTTTTGGGGGGGAATATTGGGGGGGACAGGGGGGTTTGGGGGTTCCCCAAGGGGTTTTGGGGGGGTCCCGAGGGGTTTGGGGGGGATAAAAGGTTTTGGGGGGCCACAATATGGGGGTTTTGGGGGGGTGTGAGGGGTGGGAAAGAGGGAAAGAGTGGGGGAAAAAGGGGGTATGGGGGGGAAAAAGGGGGTTTTGGGGGGGAATATTGGGGGGGACAGGGGGGTTTGGGGGTTCCCCAAGGGGTTTTGGGGGGGTCCCGAGGGGTTTGGGGGGGGAAAAAAGGTTTTGGGGGGCCACAATATGGGGGTTTTGGGGGGGTGTGAGAGGTGGGAAAGAGGGAAAGAGGGGGGAAAAAGGGGGTTTGGAGGGGAATATTGGGGGGTCAGAGGGGTTTGGGGGTTCCCCAAGGGGTTTTGGGGGGGTCCCGAGGGGTTTGGGGGGGATAAAAGGTTTTGGGGGGCCACAATATGGGGGTTTTGGGGGGGTGTGAGGGGTGGGAAAGAGGGAAAGAGGGGGGAAAAAGGGGGTTTGGAGGGGGAAAAAGGGGGTTTTGGGGGTTCAAAGGGTTTGGGGGGGGAAAGGGGGTTTGGGGGGGTCATAGTTTTGGGGTTCAGAGGGGTTTTGGGGGGGGTTTCACCCCCTTTTTAACCCCCTTCCAGGCTCTGCTCCCCATTGAGGCCATCGGGAAGGAGAACCCCCAAATCCAGGGGGGGCAGGTGAGGGGGGGCAGAGGATTTTGGGGTTCGGAGGGGGTTTTTGGGGGGTCAGAGGGGGTTTTGGGGGGATCAGAGGGGGTTTGGGGGTTCAGAGGGGGGTTTTGGGGGGTTCAGAGGGGGTTTTGGGGTTCAGAGTCAGTTTTGGGGGTTCAGAGTGGGTTTTTTTGGGGGATCAGAGAGGGTTTTTTGGGGTCAGAGGGGGTTTTTTGGGGGTTCAGAGAGGGGTTTTGGGGGTTCACAGAGGGGTTTTTGGGATTCTGAAAGGGTTTTTGGGGGTTCAGAGGGTTTTTTGGGGTTCGGAAAGGGTTTTTTTGGGGGTTCAGAGGGGGTTTTGGGGTTCAGAGGCGATTTGGGGGGAACAGAGTGGGGTTTTGGGGGTTCAGAGAGGGTTTTGGGGGTTCATAGAGAGTTTTTGGGGTTCAGAAGGGTTTTTGGGGTGTTCAGAGAGGACTTTTTTGGGGTTCAGAGTCGGTTTTGGGGGTTCAGAGGGGGTTTTCTTGGGGTTCAGAGGGGGTTGTTTGGGGTTCAGAGAGGGTTTTTTTGGGGGTTCAAAGGGCTTTTGGGGGTTCAGAGGGTTTTGGGGTTCAGAGCACTTTTGGGGTTCAGAGGAGCTTTTGGGGGTGTCAGAAGGGGCTTTTATTGAAGCAAAGAGTTCATTTTTGGGGGTTCCGATAGATTTGGGGGTTTATTTGTTTTTGGGGGGGTGTGGGGACCCCAAAAAATCACTCCTCCTCCTCTTTTTCCCCCCCCCTCCCCTCCCAGCACCCCCAAATCCGCCTCCGCCGCCACAGCTCCCACTTTCCCCTCTGCTCCTTCTGCTGCAACTGCTGCACCAAAGGCTGTGGGTTCTGCTGCCGCTCCTGAACCCCAAAAAACTCGGGGGGACCCCCCCAGTGCACCCCGAAATCTTGGGGGGACCCCCCCTGGAAGAACCCCTATTTATTGTCCCCCCCTTTGTTCTTCTATGGGAATAAAGAGATGGTTTCTATAGAGAGAGATTTTGGGGGCGCAGAAGGGGTTTTTGGGGGGGTCTGAGGGGGTTTTGGGGGTTCAGAGAGGGGTTTTTGGGGGTCTGAGGGGGTTTTGGGGGGTCAGAGAGGGTTTTTGGGGGTTCATAGGGGGGTTTTGGGGGTTCAGAGGGGGTTTTGGGGGTCAGAGAGGGGTTTTGGGGGATCAGAGTGGGCTTTTGGGGGGTCAGACGGGGGTTTAGGGGTTCAGAGAGGGTTTTTGGGGTTCAGAGAGGGTTTTTGGGGGTTCAGAGGGGATTTTGGGGGTTCAGAGGGGTTTTTTGGGGGTTCAGAGAGGGTTTTTGGGGGTTCAGAGTGGGCTTTTGGGGGGTCAGAGGGGTTTTGGGGGGTATGAGGGCGTTTTTGGGGAGTTCAGAGAGGACTTTTTGGGGTTCAGAGGGTTTTTTTTGGGGGTTCAGAGGGGGTTTTGGGGGTTCAGGGGGGTTTTGGGGTGTCTGAAGGTCTATTGGGGGGACCCAGAAACGATGGAGAACCCCAAAGATTGAGGTTTTGGGGGGCAACCAAGAATTGGGGGGAGGGGCAGAAGGACTTGGGGGGACACAAAGGGATTTGGGGGACCCCCTGACTGCACCCCGAAATCTTGGGGGGACCCCCCTGGAAGAACCCCTATTTATTGTCACCCCCTTTGTTCTTCTATGGGAATAAAGAGATGGTTTCTATAGAGAGAGATTTTGGGGGCGCAGAAGGGGTTTTGGGGGGGTCTGAGGGGGTTTTGGGGGTTCAGAGAGGGGTTTTTGGGGGTTCAGAGGGGGTTTTGGGGGGTCTGAAGGGGTATTGGGGGGATCTGAGGAGTTTTGGGGGCTCAGAGAGGGTTTTTGGGGGTTCAGAGGAGATTTTGGGGGGTTCAGAGTGGGTTTTTGGGGTTCAGAGAGGGGTTTTGGGGGGTTCAGAGGGGGTTTGGGGGGTTCTGAGGGGGTTTTGGGGGTTCAGAGGGGGTTTTTTGGGGGATCAGAGAGGGGTTTTGGGGGATCAGAGTGGGGTTTTGGGGTTCAGAGGGGGTTTTTGGGGTTCAGAAAGGGGTTTTGGGGGATCAGAGTGGGGTTTTCGGGGTTCAGAGGGGGTTTTGGGGTTCAGAGAGGGTTTTTGGGGGGATCAGAGTGGGGTTTTGGGGGTTCAGAGGGGTTTTGGGGGGTTCAGAGAGGGGTTTTGGGGGTTCAGAGGGGGTTTTTAGGGGGTCAGAGAGGACTTTTTGGGGTTCAGAGTCGGTTTTGGGGGTTCAGAGTGGGTTTTTGGGGGGTTCAGAGGGGGTTTTTGGGGGGTCAGAGAGGGGTTTTAGGGGTTCAGAGTGGAGTTTTTGGGGGATCAGAGAGGGGTTTTCGGGGTTTCAGAGGGGGTTTTGGGGGTTCAGAGAGGTTTTTTTGGGGTTCAGAGTCGGTTTTGAGGGTTCAGAGTGGTTTTTTTGGGGGGGTCAGAGGGGGTTTTGGGGGTTCAGAAGGGTTTTTGGGGGGTCAGAGTGGGGTTTTGGGGGCTCAGCGGTGGTTTTGGGGGTTCAGAGGGGGTTTTGGGGGTTCAGAGGGTGTTTTTGGGGTTCAGAGAGGGTTTTTGGGGTTCTGAAAGGGTTTTTGGGGGTTCAGAGGGTTTTTTGGGGGTTCGGAAAGGGTTTTTATGGGGGTGCAGAGGGGGTTTTGGGGGTTCAGAGGGGGTTTTTTTTGGGGGTTCAGAGGGGCTTTTGGGGGGTTCAAAGGGGGTTTTTGGGGTTCAGAGGGGCTTTTGGGGGGTTCAAAGGGCTTTTGGGGGTTCAGAGGGTTTTTGGGGGGTCAGAGGGGGTTTTGGGGGGATCAGAGAGGACTTTTTGGGGTTCAGAGGGTGTTTTGGGGGATTCAGAGAGCGCTTTTGGGGGGTTCAAAGGGCTTTTGGGGGTTCAGAGCGCTTTTGGGGTTCAGAGGAGCTTTTGGGGGTTCAGAGGAGCTTTTGGGGGTGTCAGAAGGGGCTTTTATTGAAGCAAAGAGTTCATTTTTGGGGGTTCCGATAGATTTGGGGGTTTATTTGTTTTTGGGGGGGTGTGGGGACCCCAAAAATCACTCCTCCTCCTCTTTTTCCCCCCCCCTCCCCTCCCAGCACCCCCAAATCCGCCTCCGCCGCCACAGCTCCCACTTTCCCCTCTGCTCCTTCTGCTGCAACTGCTGCACCAAAGGCTGTGGGTTCTGCTGCCGCTCCTGAACCCCAAAAAACTCGGGGGGACCCCCCGGACTGCACCCCGAAATCTTGGGGGGACCCCCTGGAAGAACCCCTATTTATTGTCACCCCCTTTGTTCTTCTATGGGAATAAAGAGATGGTTTCTATAGAGAGAGATTTGGGGGGCGCAGAAGGGGTTTTGGGGGGGTCTGAGGGGGTTTTGGGGGTTCAGAGTGGGGTTTTTGGGGGGTCAGAGAGGGTTTTGGGGGTTCAGAGAGGGTTTTTTGGGGGTTCAGAGAGGGGTTTTGGGGGATCAGAGGGGTTTTTTGGGGGTTCAGAGAGGGGTTTTGGGGGTTCAAAGAGGGTTTTTGGGGGGATCAGAGGGGGTTTTTGGGGGTTCAGAGAAGGGTTTTGGGGTTCAGAGAGGGTTTTTGGGGGGTCAGAGTGGGGGATTTGGGGGTTCAGAAGGGTTTTTGGGGGTTCAGAGAGGGGTTTTGGCGGTTCAGAGGTGGTCTTGGGGGGTTCGGAGAGGGGTTTTGGGGGTTCAGAGGTGGTTTTGGGGGTTCAGAGAGGGGTTTTGGGGGTTCAGAGAGGGTTTTTGGGGGGTCAGAGTGGGGGTTTTGGGGGTTCAGAGTGGGGTTTTGGGGGTTCAGAGAGGGTTTTTGGGGGTTCAGAGGGGGATTTTGGGGGTTCAGAGGGGGTTTTTGGGGGTTCAGAGAGGGTTTTTGGGGGTTCAGAGGGGGGTTTTGGGGGTATGAGGGCGTTTTTAGGGAGTTCAGAGAGGACTTTTTGGGGTTCAGAGGGGGTTTTGGTGTTCAGAGTGGGGTTTTGGGGGATCAGAGTGGGGTTTTGGGGGATCAGAGGGGGTTTTGGGGTTCAGAGGGGGGTTTTTGAGGGTTCAGAGAAGGGTTTTGGGGGATCAGAGTGGGGTTTTCGGGGTTACAGAGGGGCGTTTTGGGGGTTCAGAGGGGGTTTTGGGGGGTTCAGAGGGGGTTTTGGGGGTTCAGAGAGGGTTTTTGGGGGGATCAGAGTGGTGTTTTGGGGGTTCGGAGAGGGTTTTGGGGGTTCAGAGAGTGTTTTTTGGGGGGTCAGAGGGGGTTTTGGGGGATCAGAGTGGAGATTTGGGGGTTCAGAGGGGGGTTTGGGGGTTCAGAGAGGGGTTTTGGGGTTCAGAGGGGGTTTTTGGGGGTTCAGAAAGGGGTTTTGGGGGTTCAGAGTGGGGTTTTGGGGGGTTCAGAGGAGTTTTTGGGGGGTTCAGAGTGGGTTTTTGGGGTTCAGAGGGGGTTTTGGGGGTTCAGAGGGGCTTTGGGGGTTCAGAGAGGGTTTTGGGGTGTCCGAAGGGGTATTGGGGGGACCCAGAAATGAAGGAGAACCCCAAAGATTGAGGTTTTGGGGGGCAGCCAAGAATTGGAGGGGGGGCAGAAGGACTTGGGGGGACACAAAGGGATTTGGGGGACCCCCTGACTGCACCCCGAAATCTTGGGGGGACCCCCCTGGAAGAACCCCTATTTATTGTCACCCCCTTTGTTCTTCTATGGGAATAAAGAGATGGTTTCTATAGAGAGAGATTTTGGGGGCGCAGAAGGGGTTTTTGGGGGGGTCTGAGGGGGTTTTGGGGGTTCAGAGGGGGGGTTTGGGGGTTCAGAGAGGGTTTTTTGGGGGATCAGAGGGGGTTTTTGGGGTTCAGAGTGGGCTTTTAGGGGGTCAGAGGGGTTTTGGGGGTTCAGAGTGGGGTTTTGGGGGTTCAGAGGGGGTTTTTTGGGGTTCAGAGAGGGTTTTTTGGGGGATCACAGAGGGTTTTTTGGGGTCAGAGGGGGTTTTGGGGTTCAGAGAGGGTTTTTGGGGGTTCAGAGGGCGTTTTGGGGTTCAGAGAGGGGTTTTGGGGGTTCAGAGGGGGTTTTTGGGGGTTCAGAGGGCGTTTTGGGGTTCAGAGAGGGGTTTTGGGGGTTCAGAGGGGGTTTTGGGGGTTCAGAGGGGGTTTTGGGGGTTCAGAGTGGGTTTGTGGGGTTCAGAGGAGTTTTTGGGGGTTCAGAGGGGGTTTTTGGGGTTCAGAGTGGGGTTTTTGGGGTTCAGAGAGAGTTTTTGGGGGTTCAGAGGGGGTTTTGGGGGTTCAGAGAGGGTTTTTGGGGGGTTCAGAGAGGGGGTTTTGGGGTTCAGAGAGGGTTTTTGGGGGGTTCAGAGGGGGTTTTGGGGGTTCAGAGGGGGTTTTTGGGGGGTTCAGAGGGGGTTTTGGGGGTTCAGAGAGGGGTTTTGGGGGGTTCAGAGGGGGTTTTGGGGGTTCAGAGGGGGTTTTTGGGGGTTCAGAGAGGGGTTTTGGGGGGATCAGAGTGGGGTTTTGGGGTTCAGAGGGGGGTTTTGGGGGGTCAGAGTGGGGTTTTGGGGGTTCAGAGGGGGTTTTTGGGGGATCAGAGGGGGTTTTGGGGGTTCAGAGTGGGGTTTTGGGGGTTCAGAGAGGGTTTTTTGGGGGTTCAGAGGGGGTTTTGGGGGGTCTGAAGGGGTTTTTGGGGGTTCAGAGGGGGGTTTTGGGGGTTCAGAGAGGGGTTTTGGGGGGATCAGAGTGGGGGTTTGGGGTTCAGAGGGGGGTTTTGGGGGTCAGAGTGGGGTTTTCGGGGTTCATAGAGGTTTTTTTGGGGGTTCAGAGAGGGGTTTTTGGGGGGTTCAGAGGGGGTTTTGGGGGTTCTCAGGGGGTTTTGGGGGTTCAGAGAGGGGTTTTGGGGGGATCAGAGTGCAGTTTTGGGGTTCAGAGAGGGGTTTTAGGGGTTCAGAGGGGGTTTTGGGGGTTCAGAGTGGGGTTTTGGGGGTTCAGAGAGGGCTTTTGGGGGTTCAGAGAGAGGTTTTAGGGGTTCAGAGGGGGTTTTGGGGGTTCAGAGAGGGGTTTTGGGGTTCTGAGGGGGTTTTTGGGGTTCAGAGTGGGGGTTTTGGGGTTCAGAGAGGGTTTTTGGGGGGATCAGAGTGGGGTTTTGGGGGTTCAGAGGGGGTTTTGGGGGTTCAGAGGGGGTTTTGGGGGGATCAGAGTGGGGTTTTGGGGTTCAGAGGGGTTTTGGGGGTTCAGAGAGGGTTTTGGGGTGTCCGAAGGGGTATTGGGGGGACCCAGAAATGAAGGAGAACCCCAAAGATTGAGGTTTTGGGGGGCAACCAAGAATTGGGGGGAGGGGCAGAAGGACTTGGGGGGACACAAAGGGGTTTGGGGGACCCCCTGACTGCACCCCGAAATCTTGGGGGGACCCCCCTGGAAGAACCCCTATTTATTGTCACCCCCTTTGTTCTTCTATGGGAATAAAGAGATGGTTTCTAAGAGAGAGATTTTGGGGGCGCAGAAGGGGTTTTGGGGGGGTCTGAGGGGGTTTTGGGGGTTCAGAGTGGGGTTTTTGGGGGTTCAGAGGGGGTTTTTGGGGGGTTCAGAGGGGGTTTGGGGGGTTCAGAGTGGGGTTTTGGGGGTTCAGAGTGGGGTTTTGGGGGGTCTGAGTGGGGTTTTGGGTGTTCAGAGGGGGTTTTGGGGTTCAGAGAGGGTTTTTGGGGGATCAGAGTGGGGTTTTGGGGGTTCAGAGGGGGTTTTGGGGGGTTCAGAGAGGGTTTTTGGGGGTTCAGAGGGGGGTTTTGGGGGTTCAGAGTGGGGTTTTTGGGGGTTCAGAGGGGGTTTTGGGGGGATCAGAGGGGTTTTCGGGGGTTCTGAAGGGGTTTTGGGGGTTCAGAGTGGGGTTTTTGGGGGTTCAGAGGGGTTTTTGGGGGTTCAGAGTGGGGTTTTTGGGGGGTCAGAGAGGGTTTTTTGGGGTGTCAAAGTGGGGTTTTGGGGGTTCAGAGAGGGTTTTTGGGGGTTCAGAGGGGGGTTTTGGGGGGTCTGAGGGGGTTTTGGGGGTTCAGAGAGAGTTTTTGGGGGTTCAGAGGGGGTTTTGGGGGTTCAGAGAGGGTTTTTGGGGGGTTCAGAGGGGGTTTTGGGGGATCAGAGTGGGGTTTTGGGGGTTCAGAGGGGGTTTTGGGGGTTCTGAAGGGGTTTTGGGGGTTCAGAGGGGCTTTGGGGGTTCAGAGGGGGTTTTGGGGGTTCTGAAGGGGTTTTGGGGGGACCCAGAAACGATGGAGAACCCCAAAGATTGAGGTTTTGGGGGGCAACCAAGAATTGGGGGGGGGCAGAAGGACTTGGGGGGACACAAAGGGATTTGGGGGACCCCTCTGACCCCCCAAAACCCCCTCTGAACCCCCCAAAACCCCCTCTGAACCCCAAAACCCTCTGAGGTCCCTCTTTACACCCCCTTTACAGACGCCTCTACCCAGTATGGGCGTGGCCTGAGCCGAGAGGGCGTGGTTTGAGTCGTTGATTGACAGAAGGGGCGTGACTGACTGGCGAGGGGGGCGTGGCCTGAGGAGGGGGCGTGCCCCTCTCGGACGGCGGTCGCTGATTGGCTGCGCCGTCGCTAGGGGCGAGCGGATGGGCGGTATTGATCGACACGAGGAAGTAGGCGTGGCTTTGTCTAAAAGGGGCGTGGCCTGCGCTGAAGACGCCCGCTGATTGGCTGATCGCGGCGAGGAGGAGGGGGCGTGGCCTCCTGAGGTGATTGACGGGAGGAGTAATGGCGGCGCTGCGGGTGCTCGTGGGGGTGAAGAGGGTCATCGACTACGCCGTCAGGGTTCGAGCGAGGGGGGACCCCAAAACCCCCTGTACCCCACGAACCCCTTTTCCCCCGAACCCCCTTTTCAACCCCTCTTTTTCCCCCAAACCCCTTTTCCCCCCCAAACCCCCTTTTTCCCCCCAAACCCCTTTATTCCCCCCAAACCCCTTTATTTCCCCCCAAACCCCTTTTTCCCCCAAACCCCTTTTTTCCCCCCAAACCCCTTTTCCCCCCAAACCCCCTTTTCCCCCCAAACCCCTTTTCCCCCCAAACCCCTTTTCACCCCAAACCCCTTTATTTCCCCCCAAACCCCTTAATTTCCCCCCAAACCCCTTTTTTCCCCCCAAACCCCTTTATTTCCCCCAAAACCCCTTTTTCCCCCCAACCCCCTTTTCCCCCCGCCCCCCCTTTTCCCCCCCCCGTACCCCCCAATCTCTTGTGCCCCCCAATAGGTTCGGGTGACGCCCGATGGGGGTTCGGTGCAGACTCAGGGGGTGAAGCATTCGCTGAACCCCTTTTGTGAGATCGCTTTGGAAGAAGCCGTGAGGCTGCGGGAACGCGGAGCGGCCGCCGAGGTCATCGCCGTCAGCGTAGGAACTAAAGCCTCTCAGGTTTGATCGAGGGGGGCCCCCCCAAAACTTTAGGAACCCCCCAAAAACTCTTAAGGTTCCCCCAAAATCCTGAGATTCCCCCCAAACCCCCAAATCCCCCCTCAAACCCCTGCGTTCCTTCCCTAAA
The DNA here is from genome assembly GCF_017976375.1 of Cuculus canorus. Taxonomy (NCBI): domain Eukaryota; kingdom Metazoa; phylum Chordata; class Aves; order Cuculiformes; family Cuculidae; genus Cuculus; species Cuculus canorus. The sequence goes on from NC_071435.1 coordinate 1,241,746, forward strand.
ATCTCATTCCTGGATGTCTGAATCCACTTTTTGGGGTCCCCCCCATAACTATTGGGGTCCCCCAAAGTTTTGGGGTCCCCCAAAGCCGAGGGACCCCCCAAAACCCTGAGTCCCCCCTCAAAGCTCTGTATTCTCTCCTTAAATCCCTTTCCCAGATGTCTGCATCCACTTTTTGGGGTCCCCCCGCAAAACCTCTGTGTCCCCCCCAAACTATTGGGGTCCCCCTTAAGTTTTGGGGTCCCCTCAAAGTCTTGGGGTCCTCCTAAACCCCAGAGACCCCCCCAAAACTCTTAAGGTTCCCCCAAAATCCTGAGATTCCCCCCAAAACCCCAAATCCCCTCTCAACCTCCTGAGTTCCTTCCCTAAAGTCTCATTCCCGGATGTCTGAATCCACTTTTTGGGGTCCCCCCATAACTATTGGGGTCCCCCCAAAGTTTTGGGGTCCCCCCAAAGCCGAGGGACCCCCCCAAAACCCTGAGACCCCCCTCAAAGCTCTGAATCCCCTCCTTAAAATCCCTTTCCCAGACGTCTGCATCCACTTTTTGGGGTCCCCCCCCAAAATCTCTGTGTCCCCCTGAAACTATTGGGGTCCCCCTAAAGTTTTGGGGTTCCTCCAAAGTCTTGGGGTCCTCCTAAACCCCAGAGACCCCCCCAAAACTCTTAAGGTTCCCCCAAAATCCTGAGATTCCCCCCAAAACCCCAAATCCCCCCTCAACCCCTGAGTTCCTTCCCTAAAATCTCATTCCCGGATGTCTGAATCCACTTTTTGGGGTCCCCCCTATAACTATTGGGGTCCCCCCAAACGATTGGGGTCCCCCCAAAGTCTTGGGGTCCCCCCAAAGCCGAGGGACCCCCCCAAAACCCTGAGTCCCCCCTCAAAGCTCTGAATCCCCTCCTTAAAACCCCTTTCCCAGACGTCTGCATCCACTTTTTGGGGTCCCCCCCCAAAATCTCTGTGTCCCCCTGAAACTATTGGGGTCCCCCTAAAGTTTTGGGGTCCCCCAAACCTCAGAGACCCCCCCAAAACTCCTGGGGGGACCCCAAAATCCTGGGGGGGGGCTGTCCTTTGCATGCCTGGGTCTCCTATAGAGGGGTTTTGGGGTGTTTTGGGGTCCCCTATGGGAGGGTTTGTGGGTGTCCTGAGTTTTGGGGTCCCCTATGGAGAGTTTGGGGGTGTTTTGGGGTCCCCTATGGAGGGTTTGGGGGTGTCCTGAGTTTTGGGGTCCCTGTGGGAGCTTTGGGGTTACTGTGTGGTCCCTATGGGGTGTTTTGGAGTGCCCTGTGGTCCCTATAGGGGTTTGGGGGTGTTTTGGGGTCCCTATGGGGTGTTTTGGGGTCCCTGTGGGGGTTTTGGGGTGCCCTGTGGTCCCTATGGGTGTTTTGGGGTCCCTATGGGTGCCTATGGGGTGTTTTGGGGTCTCTATGGGGTGTTTAGGGGTGTTTTGGGGTGTTTTTGGGGTGTTTTGGGGTCTCTATGGGGGTTTTGGGGTGCCCTGTGGTTCCTATAGGGTGTTTTGGGGTCCCTATGGGGGTTTTGGGGTCCCTATGGGTGTTTTGGGGTCCCTATGGGGTATTTTGGGGTGTGTTTGGGGTGTTTTGGGGTCTATATGAGGTGTTTTGGGGTCTCTATGGGTGTTTTGGGGTCTTTTGGGGTCCCTATGGGTGTTTTTGGGGTGTTTTGGAGTCCCTATGGATGTTTTGTGGTCCCTATGGGTGGTTTTGGGGTGTTTTGGGGTCCCTATGGGGTGTTTTTGTGGTGTTTTTGGGGTGTTTTTGGGTCCCTATGGATGTTTTGGGGTCCCTGTGGGTGTTTTGTTGTGTTTTTGGGGTTCCCAGGGTGCCGTTTTTGGGGTCCCCCCCCCCAGGAGTGCCTGCGCTCGGCGCTGGCGGTGGGGGCGGATCGGGCGCTGCTGCTGTCGGTCCCTATGGGGTGTTTTGGGGTCCCTGTGGGTGTTTGGGGGTGTTTTGGAGTCCCCATGGATGTTTTGTGGTTCCTATGGGGAGTTTTGGGGTCCCTATGGGGGTTTTGGGGTGTTTTGGGGTCCCTATGGATGTTTTGGGGTTCTTATGGGGAGTTTTGGGGTCCCAATGGGGGTTTTGGGGTGTTTTGGGGTCCCTATGGGGTGTTTTGGGGTGTTTTGGGGGTCTTTTGGGGTCCCTGTGGGTGTTTTGAGGTCTCTATGGGGTGTTTTGGGGTCCCTATGGGTGTTTTGGGGTGTTTTGGGGGTCTCTATGGGGGTTTTGGGGTGTTTTTGGGGTGTTTTGGGGTCCCTATGGGTGTTTTTGGGTGTTTTTGGGTCCCTATGGATGTTTTGGGGTCCCTGTGGGTGTTTTGGGGTGTTTTGGAGTCCCTATGGATGTTTTGTGGTTTCTATGGGGAGTTTTGGGGTCCCTATGGGGGTTTTGGGGTGTTTTGGGGTCCCTATGGGAGTTTTGGGGTGTTTTGGGGTCCCTGTGGGTGTTTTGGGGTCCCTATGGATGTTTTTGGGGTGTTTTGGGGTCCCTATGGGGTGTTTTTGTGGTGTTTTTGGGGTGTTTTGGGGTCCCTGTGGGTATTTTGGGGTCCCTATGGGTGTTTGGGGTCTCTATGGGGGTTTTGGGGTGTTTTTGGGTCCCTATGGGTATTTTGGGGTCCCTATGGGTATTTTGGGGTCCCTGTGGGTGTTTTTGGGGTGCTGAGGGTGCTGTTTTTGGGGTCCCCCCCCCAGGAGTGCCTGCGCTCGGCGCTGGCGGTGGGGGCGGATCGGGCGCTGCTGCTGTCGGTCCCTATGGGGGGTTTTGGGGTCCCTATGGGTGTTTTGGGGTCCCTGTGGGTGTTTTGGGGTCCCTGTGGGTATTTTTGGGGTTCCCAGGGTGCCGTTTTTGGGGTGTTTTGGTGCAGGAGTGCCTGCGCTCGGCGCTGGCGGTGGGGGCGGATCGGGCGCTGCTGCTGTCGGTCCCTATGGGGGGTTTTGGGGTCCCTATGGGTGTTTTGGGGTCCCTATGGGTGTTTTGGGGTCCCTGTGGGTGTTTTTGGGGTTCCCAGGGTGCCGTTTTTGGGGTCCCCCCCCCAGGAGTGCCTGCGCTCGGCGCTGGCGGTGGGGGCGGATCGGGCGCTGCTGCTGTCGGTCCCTATGGGCGGTTTTGGGGTCCCTGTGGGTGTTTTGGGGTCCCTATGGGTGTTTTGGGTCCCTGTGGGTATTTTGGGGTCCCTGTGGGTGTTTTTGGGGTTCCCAGGGTGCTGTTTTTGGGGTCCCCCCCCCCCCAGGAGTGCCTGCGCTCGGCGCTGGCGGTGGGGGCGGATCGGGCGCTGCTGCTGTCGGTCCCTATGGGGGGTTTTGGGGTCCCTGTGGGTGTTTTGGGGTCCCTATGGGTGTTTTGGGGTCCCTGTGGGTGTTTTTGGGGTGCTGAGGGTGCTGTTTTTGGGGTGTCCCCCCCCCAGGAGTGCCTGCGCTCAGCGCTGGCGGTGGGGGCGGATCGGGCGCTGCTCCTGGAGGCGCCGCCGGAGGCGTCGTTGGGGCCGCGGGAAGTGGCGATGGCGCTGACGGAGCTCTCGCGGAGATTAAAGCCGAACCTCGTCCTGCTCGGAAAGCAGGTGACGAACGGCCGGGACATGGGGGGGCCTTATAGAGCCCCTATGGAGTCCTTATACAGCCCCTATGGAGCCCTTATACAGCCCCTATGGAGCCCCTACAGAGCCCCTATAGAGCCCCTATGGAGCCCTTATACAGCTCCTACGGAGCCCCTATGGAGCCCTTATACAGCCCCTATGGAGCCCTTATAGAGCCCCTATGGAGCCCCTGTGGAGCCCTTATACAGCCCCTATGGAGCCCTTATACAGCCCCTATGGAGCCCCTATAAAGCACTTATACAGCTCCTATGGAACCTCTGTGGAGCCCTTATACAGCCCCTATAGAGCCCCTACAGAGCCCTTATGGAGCCCTTATACAGCCCCTATAGAGCCCCTACAGAGCCCTTATGGAGCCCTTATACAGCCCCTATAGAGCCCCTACAGAGCCCTTATGCAGCCCTTATACAGCCCCTATGGAGCCCATATAGAGCACTTATACAGCTCCTATGGAGCCCTTATGGAGCTCCTACGGAGCCCATATAGAGCTCCTATAGAGCACTTATACAGCCCCTATGGAGCCCTTATGGAGCCCCTACGGAGCCCATATAGAGCCCCTATAGAACACTTATATAGTTCCTATGGAGCCCTTATGGAGCCCCTATAGAGCACTTATACAGCTCCTATGGAGCCCCTACAGAGACCCTATGGAGCCCCTACAGAGACCCTATGGAGCCCTTATAGAGCACTTATACAGCTCTTATGGAGCCCCTACAAAGCCCTTATAGAGCCCTTATGATGCCCCTATGGATCCTCTATGCTGTCCCTGTGGAGCCCTTATTAAGACCCTATGGAGCCCATATAGAGCCCATACAGAGCCCTTATGAAGCCCCAGTAGTGCCCCTATAGAACCCTTACAGAGCCCTTATACAGCCTCTATGGAGCCCTTATGGAGTCCCGATGGAGCCCCTATGCAGCCCTTATAGAGCCCTTACGGAGCCCCTACAGAGAGCCTATAGAGTCCATATAGAGCCCATACACAGCCCTTATGGAGCCCTTGTACAGCTCCTATGGAGCCCATATAGAGCTCCTATGGAACCTCTATGGAGCCTCTATGAAGCCCCAATAGTGCCCCTATAGAACCCCTACAGAGCCCTTATACAGCCCCTATGCAGCCCTTATAGAGCCCCTATGGAGCCCATATAGAGCCCATACAAAGCCCTTATGGAGACCTTATGGAGCTCCTACAGAGCCCATATAGAGCCCCTATGGAGCACTTATACAGCTCCTATGGAGCCCCTACAGAGCCCCTATGGAGCGCCTATAGAGCCCTTATGGAGCCCCTATAGAGCACTTATATAGCCCCTGCGGAGCCCATATAGAGCCCCTATGGAGCCCTTATTAAGACCCTATAGAGCCCCTATGAAGCCCATATAGAGCTTCTATGGAACCTCTATGGAGCCCTTATACAGCCCCTATGGAGCCCTTATGAAGTCCCAGTAGTGCCCCTATAGAACTCCTATAGAGCCCTTATAGAGCCTTCATACAGCCTCTATGGAGCCCCTATGGAGCCCATATAGAGCCCATACAGAGCCCTTATGAAGCCCCAATAGTGCCCCTATAGAGCCCTTACAGAGCCCTTATACAGCCCCTATGGAGCCCTATGGAGTCCCGATGGAGACCCTATGCAGCCCTTATAGAGCCCCTATGGAGACCCTATGGAGCCCATATAGAGCCCATACACAGCCCTTATGGAGCCCTTGTACAGCTCCTATGGAGCCCATATAGACCTCCTATGGAACCTCTGTGGAGCTCCTATGAAGCCCCAATAGTGCCCCTATAGAACCCCTACAGAGCCCTTATACAGCCCCTATGCAGCCCTTATAGAGCTCCTATGGAGCCCATATAGAGCCCATACAAAGCCCTTATGGAGACCTTATACAGCCCCTATGGAGCCCTTATGGAGACCCTATAGAACCCCTATGGAGCCCTTATGGAGACCCTATAGAACCCCTATGGAGCCCCTATACAGCCCCTATGGAGACCGTATGGAGCCCCTACAGAGCCCTTATGGAGCTCTTACACAGCTCCTATGGAGACCATATGTAGCCCCTATGGAACCCTTATGGAGCCTATATAGAGCCCCTATGGAGCCCTTTTAGAGCTCCTATAGAGATCCTATGGAGCTCCTATGGATCCCATATAGAGCCCCTTTAGAATCCCTATGGATCCTCTATGCTGTCCCTATGGAGCCCTTATGGATCCCCTATAGAGCCCCTATGGAGCCCTTATGAAACCGCTACAAATCCCATATAGAGCCCCTATAGAGCCCATATAGAGATCCTATACAGCCCCTATAGGGCCCTATGGAGCCCATATAGAGCCCCTATGGTGCCCCTATGGAGCCCATATGGAGTCCTTATGAAGCCCCTATAGAGCCAATATGGAGCCGCTATGGAGCCCCTATAGAATCCTTATGGATCCCTACGGAGCCTCTATAGAGCCCCTATGGAGGCTTTATGGTGCCCCTATGGAACCCATATAGAGCCCCTATGGAACTCTTATGGAGCTCCTATGGAGCTTCTATAGAGTCTCTATAGAGCCCCTTTGGAGCCCTTATAGAGTACCTATAGAGCCCCTATGGAGCCGCTATAGAGCCGCTATGGAGTCCCAATAGAGCCCATAGAGAGCTCCTATGTAGTGCCCCTATGGAGCCCATATGGTGCCCCTATGGAGCCCTTATGAAGCCCCTATAGAGCCAATATGGAGCCCTTATAGATCCCCTATAGATCCATATGGAGCCCCCGTGCAGCCCCGGCGGTGCCCCTGGAGTTGCTCCGGAGTGACCCCTATGGATCCCATATAGAATCCCTATGGGTCCCCTATGGATGCCCTATAGCTCCCCAGAGAGCCCCTATGGATCCCCTATAGCTCTCCATTAGCTCCCCTATGGATGCCCTATAGATGGTGCATAGATCCCCCCCATAGCTCCCCAGAGAGCCCCTATGGATCCCCTATAGATCTCCATTAGCTCCCCTATGGATGCCCTATGGACGCCCTATAGATGGTGCATAGATCCCCCCCCATAGCTCCCCAGAGAGCCCCTATGGATCCCCTATAGATCTCCATTAGCTCCCCTATGGATGCCCTATAGACGTTCCAGCGATCCCCCTATAGGTCCCCACAGAGCCCCTATAGATCCCCCTATGGATCCCCTATAGCTGCCCTATAGCTCTCCTACAGATCCCCCCTATGGATCCCCTATAGCTCCCCTACAGCTGCCCTACAGCCCCCCCCAGAGCTCCCTCTATGGATCCCCTATAGCTCTCCCTATAGATTCCCCATTAGCTCCCATATAGATCCCCTTATGGATCACCTATAGATCCCCCATAAACCCCGTACAGCTCCCCCTATGGATCCCCCATTAGCTCTCTCTATAGATCCCCTATAGCTCTTCCATTAGCTCCCCTATAGCTCCCCTTATAGATCCCCTATGGATCCCCTATAGGCTATGGATCCCCTATAGGCCCCCATTACCTCCCCTATGGATCCCCTATAGATCCTCCATTAGCTCCCCCTATGGATCTCCTATAGATCCCCCAGTAGCTCCCCTATAGCTCCCGTTATAGATCCCCCATTAGCTCCCCTACAGCTCCCCCTATGGATCCCCTATAGCTCCCCCATTAGCTCCCCTAAAGCTGCCCTATAGTCCCCCCATAGCTTCCTTATAGCCCCCCTATAGCTCCCCTACAGCGTCCCCTATAGATCCCCTACAGCTCTCCCATTAGTTCCCCCTATAGATCCCCATTAGCTCCCCTTATAGCTCCCCCATTATCTCCCCCAGTATCTCCCCCTATGGCTCCCCTATAAATCCCCCATAAACCCCCTACAGCTCCCCCATTAGCTCCCCCTATAGATCCCCTATAGCTCCCCCTATAGCTCTCTCATTAGCTCCCCTATAGCCCCCCCTATCGGTCCCCCTATGGATCCCCTATAGATCCCCCATTAGCTTCCCTATAGCTCACCTATAGCTCTCCCTATAGATCCCCTATGGCTCCCCTACAGCTCCCCCTATGGATCCCCTATAGATCCCCCTATAGACCCCCATTACCTCCCCTATAGCTCCCCTATAGATCCCCCATTAGCTCCCCTATAGCTCCCCCTATGGATCCCCTATAGATCCCCCATTAGCTCTCCTATAGCTCCCCCTATAGATCCCCTATAGCTCCCCCTATAGCTCTCCCATTAGCTCCCCTATGGCCCCCCCTATCGGTCCCCCTATGGATCCCCTATAGATCCCCCATTAGCTTCCCTATAGCTCCCCCTATAGACCCCCATTACCTCCCCTACAGCTTCCCTATAGATCCCCCATTATCTCCCCCTATCGCTCCCCCTATGGATCCCCTGTAGATCCCCCATAGCCCCCCCTACAGATCCCCCATTAACTCCCCTATGGATCCCCTACAGCTCCCCTATGGATCCCCCATTAGCTCCCCTATAGCTCCACCTATGGATCCCCTATACCTCTCCTATGGATCCCCTATAGCCCCCCCCAATGGATCCCCTATACCTCCTCTATAGATCCCCCATTATCTCCCCCTATCGCTCCCCCTATGGATCCCCTGTACATCCCCCATAGCCCCCCCTATAGATCCCCCATTAACTCCCCTATGGATCCCCTACAGCTCCCCTATGGATCCCCCATTAGGTCCCCTATAGCTCCACCTATGGATCCCCTATACCTCTCCTATGGATCCCCTATAGCCCCCCCAATGGATCCCCTATACCTCCTCTATAGATCCCCCATTATCTCCCCTTATATCTGCCCCTATGGATCTCCTATAGCTCCCCCTATAGCCCCCCCCCATGGATCCCCCATTAGCCCCCCTATGGATCCCCTATAGCTCCACCTATGGATCCCCTGTAGCTCCCCCTATAGCCCCCCCCCCCATGGATCCCCTATAGACCCCCATTAGCTCCCCTATAGCTTCCCTATAGCTCCCCCATTAGCTCCCCCTATATCTGCCCCTATGGATCCCCCATTAGCTCCCCTATAGCTCCACCTATGGATCCCCCATAGCTCCCCTATAGCCCCCCCATGGATCCCCTATACCTCCCCCTATAGCTCCCCTATAGCTGCCCCATTATCTCCCCCTATCGCTCCCCCTATGGATCCCCTGTAGATCCCCCATAGCCCCCCCATTAACTCCCCTATGGATCCCCTATAGCCCCCCCATGGATCCCCCATTACCTCCCCCTATGGATCCCCTATACCTCCCCCTATACCTCCCCCATTATCTCCCCCTATATCTGCCCCTATAGATCCCCTATAGCCCCCACAGGGCCCTTGGGGGGGGGCGGGGGGTGTCCCCTATATCCCCTATAACGTTCCCTATAGCCCCCCCCCCCCCCCCCTCCCCTCAGGCCATCGACGACGACTGTAACCAAACCGGGCAGCTCCTCGCCGCCATGTTGGATTGGCCGCAGGTAAGCAGCGGGGCACGTGACCGCGCCGCAGGGCATGATGGGATAGCTCCGCCCCCTCCCCATAGGGTATAATGGGCTTTAGAGCGCCGCGCCGCAGGGGATGATGGGATAGCTCCGCCCCCTCCCCATAGGGTATAATGGGCTTTAGAGCGCCGCGCCGCAGGGGATGATGGGATAGCTCCGCCCCCTCCCCATAGGGTATAATGGGCTTTAGAGCGCCGCGCCGCAGGGGATGATGGGATAGCTCCGCCCCATAGGGTATAAAGGGCTTTAGAGCGCCGCGCCGCAGGGGATGATGGGATAGCTCCGCCCCTCCCCATAGGGTATAATGGGCTTTAGAGCGCTCTCTAAATTAAATATGGGGCTCTGAGGGTCGCTATGGGGCAGCCTTGAGTCGCTATGGGGCAGCCGTGGGTCGCTATGGGGCTCTGTGGGTCGCTATGGGGCAGCCGTGGGTCGCTATGGGGCAGTTGTGGGTCGCTATGGGGCAGCTGTGGGTCGCTATGGGGCAGCCATGGGTCGCTATGGGGCACTGTGGGTCGCTATGGGGCAGCCGTGGGTCGCTATGGGGCTCTGTGGGTCGCTATGGGGCAGCCGTGGGTCGCTATGGGGCTGTGTGGGTCGCTATGGGGCAGCCGTGGGTCGCTATGGGGCAGCCGTGGGTCGCTATGGGGCAGCCGTGGGTCGCTATGGGGCAGCCGTGGGTCGCTATGGGGCAGCCGTGGGTCGCTATGGGGCTCTGAGGGTCGCTATGGGGCAGCCGTGGGTCGCTATGGGGCTGTTTGGGTCGCTATGGGGCAGCCGTGGGTCGCTATGGGGCTCTGAGGGTCGCTATGGGGCAGCCGTGGGTCGCTATGGGGCAGCTGTGAGTCGCTATGGGGCAGCCGTGGGTTGCTATGGGGCAGCCGTGGGTCGCTATGGGGCAGCCGTGGGTCGCTATGGGGCTCTGAGGGTCGCTATGGGGCAGCCGTGGGTCGCTATGGGGCTCTGTGGGTCGCTATGGGGCAGCCGTGGGTCGCTATGGGGCTCTGAGGGTCGCTATGGGGCAGCCGTGGGTCGCTATGGGGCTCTGAGGGTCGCTATGGGGCAGCCGTGGGTCGCTATGGGGCTGTTTGGGTCGCTATGGGGCAGCTGTGGGTCGCTATGGGGCAGCCGTGGGTCGCTATGGGGCTCTGAGGGTTGCTATGGGGCAGCCGTGGGTCGCTATGGGGCAGCCGTGGGTCGCTATGGGGCAGCTGTGAGTCGCTATGGGGCAGCCGTGGGTCGCTATGGGGCAGCCGTGGGTCGCTATGGGGCAGCCGTGGGTCGCTATGGCGCTGCATGAGTCGCTATGGGGCTGCGTGGGTCGCTATGGGGCAGCCGTGGGTCGCTATGGGGCTCTGTGGGTCGCTATGGGGCAGCCGTGGGTCGCTATGGGGCTCCGTGGGTCGCTATGGGGCAGCCGTGGGTCGCTATGGGGCTGTGTGGGTCGCTATGGGGCAGCCTTCGGTCGCTATGGGGCTGTGTGGGTCGCTATGGGGCCGCCGTGGGTCGCTATGGGGCTCTGTGGGTCGCTATGGGGCAGCCGTGGGTCGCTATGGGGCAGCCGTGGGTCGCTATGGGGCAGCCGTGGGTCGCTATGGGGCTGTGTGGGTCGCTATGGGGCAGCCGTGGGTCGCTATGGGGCAGCCGTGGGTCGCTATGGGGCTCTGAGGGTCGCTATGGGGCAGCCGTGGGTCGCTATGGGGCTCTGTGGGTCGCTATGGGGCAGCCGTGGGTCGCTATGGGGCAGCCATGGGTCGCTATGGGGCTCTGAGGGTTGCTATGGGGCAGCCGTGGGTCGCTAAGGGGCAGCCGTGGGTCGCTATGGGGCTCTGAGGGTCGCTATGGGGCTCTGTGGGTCGCTATGGGGCTCCGTGTGTCGCTATGGGGCAGCCATGGGTCGCTATGGGGCTCCGTGGGTCGCTATGGGGCAGCCGTGGGTCACTATGGGGCAGCCGTGGGTCGCTATGGGGCTCCGTGGGTCGCTATGGGGCAGCCATGGGTCGCTATGGGGCTCCGTGGGTCGCTATGGGGCAGCCGTGGGTCGTTATGGGGCTGTGTGGGTCTCTATGGGGCTGTGTGGGTCGCTATGGGGCAGCCGTGGGTCGCTATGGGGCTCCGTGGGTCGCTATGGGGCAGCCGTGGGTCGCTATGGGGCAGCCGTGGGTCGCTATGGGGCTCGGTGGGTCGCTATGGGGCTCTGTGGGTCGCTATGGGGCAGCCGTGGGTCGCTATGGGGCTCTGTGGGTCGCTATGGGGCTGTGTGGGTCGCTATGGGGCAGCTGTGGGTCGCTATGGGGCAGCCGTGGGTCGCTATGGGGCAGCCGTGGGTCACTATGGGGCAGCCGTGGGTCGCTATGGGGCTCTGTGGGTCGCTATGGGGCAGCCGTGGGTCGCTGTGGGGCAGCCGTGGGTCGCTATGGGGCAGCCGTGGGTCGCTATGGGGCTGTGTGGGTCGCTATGGGGCAGCCGTGGGTCGCTATGGGGCTGTGTGGGTCGCTATGGGGCTCTGTGGGTCGCTATGGGGCAGCCGTGGGTCGCTATGGGGCAGCCGTGGGTCGCTATGGGGCTCTGTGGGTCACTATGGGGCAGCCGTGGGTCGCTATGGGGCAGCCGTGGGTCGCTATGGGGCACTGTGGGTCGCTATGGGGCTCCGTGGGTCGCTATGGGGCAGCCGTGGGTCGCTATGGGGCTCCGTGGGTCGCTATGGGGCAGCCGTGGGTCGCTATGGGGCTCCGTGGGTCGCTGTGGGGCTCTGTGGGTCGCTATGGGGCTCTGTGGGTCACTGTGGGGCAGCCATGGGTCGCTATGGGGCTGTGTGGGTCGCTATGGGGCAGCCGTGGGTCGCTATGGGGCAGCCGTGGGTCTCTATGGGGCTGTGTGGGTCGCTATGGGGCAGCCGTGGGTCGCTATGGGGCAGCCGTGGTTCGCTATGGGGCTCTGAGGGTCGCTATGGGGCAGCCGTGGGTCGCTATGGGGCTGTGTGGGTCGCTATGGGGCAGCCGTGGGTCGCTATGGGGCTCTGTGGGTCGCTATGGGGCAGCCGTGGGTCGCTATGGGGCTCTGTGGGTCGCTATGGAGCAGCCGTGGGTCGCTATGGGGCAGCCGTGGGTCGCTATGGGGCAGCTGTGGGTCGCTATGGGGCAGCTGTGGGTCGCTATGGGGCAGCCGTGGGTCACTATGGGGCAGCCGTGGGTCGCTATGGGGCAGCCGTGGGTCGCTATGGGGCAGCCGTGGGTCGCTATGGGGCAGCCGTGGGTCGCTATGGGGCTCTGTGGGTCGCTATGGGGCTGTGTGGGTCGCTATGGGGCAGCTGTGGGTCGCTATGGGGCAGCTGTGGGTCGCTATGGGGCAGCCGTGGGTCGCTATGGGGCAGCCGTGGGTCGCTATGGGGCTCTGTGGGTCGCTATGGGGCAGCCATGGGTCGCTATGGGGCTCTGAGGGTCGCTATGGGGCAGCCGTGGGTCACTATGGGGCAGCCGTGGGTCGCTATGGGGCTCCGTGGGTCGCTATGGGGCAGCCATGGGTCGCTATGGGGCTCCGTGGGTCGCTATGGGGCAGCCGTGGGTCGTTATGGGGCTGTGTGGGTCTCTATGGGGCTGTGTGGGTCGCTATGGGGCAGCCGTGGGTCGCTATGGGGCTCCGTGGGTCGCTATGGGGCAGCCGTGGGTCGCTATGGGGCAGCCGTGGGTCGCTATGGGGCTCGGTGGGTCGCTATGGGGCTCTGTGGGTCGCTATGGGGCAGCCGTGGGTCGCTATGGGGCTCTGTGGGTCGCTATGGGGCTGTGTGGGTCGCTATGGGGCAGCTGTGGGTCGCTATGGGGCAGCCGTGGGTCGCTATGGGGCAGCCGTGGGTCACTATGGGGCAGCCGTGGGTCGCTATGGGGCTCTGTGGGTCGCTATGGGGCAGCCGTGGGTCGCTATGGGGCAGCCGTGGGTCGCTATGGGGCAGCCGTGGGTCGCTATGGGGCTGTGTGGGTCGCTATGGGGCAGCCGTGGGTCGCTATGGGGCTGTGTGGGTCGCTATGGGGCTGTGTGGGTCACTATGGGGCAGCCGTGGGTCGCTATGGGGCAGCCGTGGGTCGCTATGGGGCTGTGTGGGTCACTATGGGGCAGCCGTGGGTCGCTATGGGGCAGCCGTGGGTCGCTATGGGGCACTGTGGGTCGCTATGGGGCTCCGTGGGTCGCTATGGGGCAGCTGTGGGTCGCTATGGGGCTCCGTGGGTCGCTATGGGGCAGCCGTGGGTCGCTATGGGGCTCCGTGGGTCGCTGTGGGGCTCTGTGGGTCGCTATGGGGCTCTGTGGGTCACTGTGGGGCAGCCATGGGTCGCTATGGGGCTGTGTGGGTCGCTATGGGGCAGCCGTGGGTCGCTATGGGGCAGCCGTGGGTCTCTATGGGGCAGCCGTGGGTCGCTATGGGGCAGCCGTGGGTCGCTATGGGGCAGCCGTGGGTCGCTATGGGGCTCTGAGGGTCGCTATGGGGCAGCCATGGGTCTCTATGGGGTCTCTATAAGGTCGCTATGGGGCAGCCGTGGGTCGCTATGGGGCAGCCGTGGTTCGCTATGGGGCTCTGAGGGTCGCTATGGGGCAGCCGTGGGTCGCTATGGGGCTGTGTGGGTCGCTATGGGGCAGCCGTGGGTCGCTATGGGGCTCTGTGGGTCGCTATGGGGCAGCCGTGGGTCGCTATGGGGCTCTGTGGGTCGCTATGGAGCAGCCGTGGGTCGCTATGGGGCAGCCGTGGGTCGCTATGGGGCAGCTGTGGGTCGCTATGGGGCAGCTGTGGGTCGCTATGGGGCAGCCGTGGGTCACTATGGGGCAGCCGTGGGTCGCTATGGGGCAGCTGTGGGTCGCTATGGGGCAGCCGTGGGTCGCTATGGGGCAGCCGTGGGTCGCTATGGGGCTCTGTGGGTCGCTATGGGGCTGTGTGGGTCGCTATGGGGCAGCTGTGGGTCGCTATGGGGCAGCTGTGGGTCGCTATGGGGCAGCCGTGGGTCGCTATGGGGCAGCCGTGGGTCGCTATGGGGCTCTGTGGGTCGCTATGGGGCTCTGTGGGTCGCTAAGGGGCTCTGTGGGTCGCTATGGGGCAGCCGTGGGTCGCTATGGGGCTCCGTGGGTCACTATGGGGCAGCCGTGGGTCGCTAAGGGGCTCTGTGGGTCGCTATGGGGCAGCCGTGGGTCGCTATGGGGCTCTGTGGGTCGCTATGGGGCAGCCGTGGGTCGCTATGGGGCTGTGTGGGTCGCTATGGGGCAGCCATGGGTCGCTATGGGGCAGCCGTGAGTCGCTATGGGGCTGTGTGGGTCGCTATGGGGCAGCCGTGGGTCGCTATGGGGCTCCGTGTGTCGCTATGGGGCAGCCATGGGTCGCTATGGGGCTCCGTGGGTCGCTATGGGGCAGCCGTGGGTCACTATGGGGCAGCCGTGGGTCGCTATGGGGCTCCGTGGGTCGCTATGGGGCAGCCATGGGTCGCTATGGGGCTCCGTGGGTCGCTATGGGGCAGCCGTGGGTCGTTATGGGGCTGTGTGGGTCTCTATGGGGCTGTGTGGGTCGCTATGGGGCAGCCGTGGGTCGCTATGGGGCTCCGTGGGTCGCTATGGGGCAGCCGTGGGTCGCTATGGGGCAGCCGTGGGTCGCTATGGGGCTCGGTGGGTCGCTATGGGGCTCTGTGGGTCGCTATGGGGCAGCCGTGGGTCGCTATGGGGCTCTGTGGGTCGCTATGGGGCAGCCGTGGGTCGCTATGGGGCAGCTGTGGGTCGCTATGGGGCAGCCGTGGGTCGCTATGGGGCTCTGAGGGTCGCTATGGGGCAGCCGTGGGTCGCTATGGGGCTCTGAGGGTCGCTATGGGGCAGCCGTGGGTCGCTATGGGGCTCTGTGGGTCGCTATGGGGCTCTGTGGGTCGCTATGGGGCACTGTGGGTCGCTATGGGGCTGTGTGGGTCTCTATGGGGCAGCCGTGGGTCGCTGTGGGGCAGCCGTGGGTCGCTATGGGGCAGCCGTGGGTCGCTATGGGGCTCTGTGTGTCGCTATGGGGCAGCCGTGGGTCGCTATGGGGCTGTGTGGGTCGCTATGGGGCAGCCGTGGGTCGCTATGGGGCTCTGTAGGTCGCTATGGGGCTCTGTGGGTCGCTATGGGGCACTGTGGGTCGCTATGGGGCTGTGTGGGTCTCTATGGGGCAGCCGTGGGTCGCTGTGGGGCAGCCGTGGGTCGCTATGGGGCAGCCGTGGGTCGCTATGGGGCTGTGTGGGTCGCTATGGGGCAGCCGTGGGTCGCTATGGGGCTGTGTGGGTCGCTATGGGGCTGTGTGGGTCACTATGGGGCAGCCGTGGGTCGCTATGGGGCAGCCGTGGGTCGCTATGGGGCTGTGTGGGTCACTATGGGGCAGCCGTGGGTCGCTATGGGGCAGCCGTGGGTCGCTATGGGGCTCTGTGGGTCGCTATGGGGCTCCGTGGGTCGCTATGGGGCAGCTGTGGGTCGCTATGGGGCTCCGTGGGTCGCTATGGGGCAGCCGTGGGTCGCTATGGGGCTCCGTGGGTCGCTGTGGGGCTCTGTGGGTCGCTATGGGGCTCTGTGGGTCACTGTGGGGCAGCCATGGGTCGCTATGGGGCTGTGTGGGTCGCTATGGGGCAGCCGTGGGTCGCTATGGGGCAGCCGTGGGTCTCTATGGGGCTGTGTGGGTCGCTATGGGGCAGCCGTGGGTCGCTATGGGGCAGCCGTGGGTCGCTATGGGGCTCTGAGGGTCGCTATGGGGCAGCCATGGGTCTCTATGGGGTCTCTATAAGGTCGCTATGGGGCAGCCGTGGGTCGCTATGGGGCAGCCGTGGTTCGCTATGGGGCTCTGAGGGTCGCTATGGGGCAGCCGTGGGTCGCTATGGGGCTGTGTGGGTCGCTATGGGGCAGCCGTGGGTCGCTATGGGGCTCTGTGGGTCGCTATGGGGCAGCCGTGGGTCGCTATGGGGCTCTGTGGGTCGCTATGGGGCAGCCGTGGGTCGCTATGGGGCAGCCGTGGGTCGCTATGGGGCAGCTGTGGGTCGCTATGGGGCAGCTGTGGGTCGCTATGGGGCAGCCGTGGGTCACTATGGGGCAGCCGTGGGTCGCTATGGGGCAGCTGTGGGTCGCTATGGGGCAGCCGTGGGTCGCTATGGGGCAGCCGTGGGTCGCTATGGGGCTCTGTGGGTCGCTATGGGGCTGTGTGGGTCGCTATGGGGCAGCTGTGGGTCGCTATGGGGCAGCTGTGGGTCGCTATGGGGCAGCCGTGGGTCGCTATGGGGCAGCCGTGGGTCGCTATGGGGCTCTGTGGGTCGCTATGGGGCAGCCATGGGTCGCTATGGGGCTCTGAGGGTCGCTATGGGGCAGCCGTGGGTCGCTATGGGGCTCTGAGGGTCGCTATGGGGCTCCGTGGGTCACTATGGGGCAGCCGTGGGTCGCTAAGGGGCAGCCGTGGGTCGCTATGGGGCAGCCGTGGGTCACTATGGGGCAGCCGTGGGTCGCTATGGGGCTCTGTGGGTTGCTATGGGGCTCTGTGGGTCGCTATGGGGCTCTGAGGGTCGCTATGGGGCAGCCGTGGGTCGCTATGGGGCTCTGAGGGTCGCTATGGGGCTCCGTGGGTCACTATGGGGCAGCCGTGGGTCGCTAAGGGGCAGCCGTGGGTCGCTATGGGGCAGCCGTGGGTCACTATGGGGCAGCCGTGGGTCGCTATGGGGCTCTGTGGGTTGCTATGGGGCTCTGTGGGTCGCTATGGGGCTCTGAGGGTCGCTATGGGGCAGCCGTGGGTCGCTATGGGGCTCTGTGGGTCGCTATGGGGCTCCGTGGGTCACTATGGGGCAGCCGTGGGTCGCTATGGGGCAGCCGTGGGTCGCTATGGGGCTAAAAATAGGGAATTTGGGGTAAAAATGGGGAATTTGGGGCTAAAATGGGGAATTTAGGGATAAAAATGGGGAATTTGGGGTAAAAATGGGGAATTTGGGGTAAAAATGGGGAATTTGGGGCTAAAAATGGGGAATTTGGGGATAAAAATGGGGAATTTGGGCTAAAAATGGGGAATTTGGGGCTAAAAATGGGGAATTTGGGGCTAAAAATGGGGAATTTGGGGGTAAAAATGGGGAATTTGGGGGTAAAAATGGGGAATTTTGGGTAAAAATGGGGAATTTGGGGCTAAAAATGGGGAATTTGGGGCTAAAATGGGGAATTTGGGGCTAAAATGGGGAATTTGGGGATAAAAATCGGGAATTTGGGGTAAAAATTTATACTGGGATGACCTTAAAGGATACTGGGAGGCTCCCAGCTCATACTGGGAGACCCTAATTCATACTGGGATGCCCTAAATTTGGACTGGAATGACCTTAATTCATACTGGAGACCCAAATTCATACTGGAATGACCTTAATTTATACTGGGATGGCCCTAAAGGATACTGGGATGACCCTAAATGATACTGGGATGACCCTAAATGGTACTGGGATGACCCTAAAGGATACTGGGATGACCCTAAATGGTACTGGGATGGCCCTAAATGATACTGGGATGACCCTAAACGATACTGGGATGGCCCTAAAGTATACTGGGATGATCCTAAATGGTACCAGGAGGCTCCCAGCTCATACTGGGAGATCGAAATTCTTACTGGGACACCCAAAATCCTACTGGGATGCCCTAAATTCATACTGGAATGATCCAAATTCATACTGGGATGCCTCAAATTGGGAGTAGAATGACCTTAATTCATACTGGGAGTCTAAAATTCATACTGGGATGCCCTAAATTCATACTGGAATGACCCTAAATGATACTGGGATGCCCCTAAATGATACTGGGATGACCCTAAAGGATACTGGGAGGCTCCCAGCTCATACTGGGAGATCGAAATTCATACTGGGACGCCCCAAATTCATACTGGGATGGCCCTAAAGGATACTGGGATGACCCTAAAGGATACTGGGATGCCCTAAATGATACTGGGATGACTCTAAATGATACTGGGATGCCTTAAATGATACTGGGATGACCCTAAATCATACTGGGATGCCCTTAAATGATACTGGGATGGCCCTAAATCATACTGGGATGCCCTTAAATGATACTGGGGTGACCTTAAATGATATCAGAATGACCCCAAAGGATGGCGGTAGGATTCCCAGTGCATACTGGGAGGCTCCCAGTAGGCGTTGGGGTGGTGGCAGCGGTCGGTGGCCCCGCAGGGGACCTTCGCCTCTCGGTTGGAGGTGGAGGGCGAAGCGGCGAAGGTGGAGCGGGAGGTGGACGGAGGTCTGGAGACGCTGCGGCTGCGGCTGCCGGCGGTGCTGACGGCCGATCTGCGCCTCAACGAACCCCGTTACGCCACCTTACCCAACATCATGGTGAGAACCCCCCCTCGGGGGTCCCCCAAAAACTCAGACACCCCCAAAAAAAAGCTTTCGGGTACCCCAAAATCCGCCCCGAAACCACCGCCCCCCCCCCCCCCTTTCCAACTACAGAGCATCAATAACTGCCAGAGCGCAATGTCATGGGGAGCCCCAAATCCGCCCACTGGGGAGCCCCAAAATCCAATGAAGGCCCAAAGCGATTGTGCACCCCAAAACTTGGGGCGCCCCCAAATCCTTTCTGCCCCACTAAGGTTCTCTATTGCCCCCCAAAATCTCTCAGAGCGCCCCAAAACCCACTGCCCCCCCGTCAACCCTTGGGTCTCAATGACCCACTCTGCCCAAATCCTGGGGAGCCCCAAAACTGGGGGGGACACCCCCCAAAATCCACTGCTCCTCTGTGTACCCCTAAACCTGAGACACCCCAAAACCCCCTTAGAGATCCCCAAAACCCCTCAGAGCCCCCCAAAACCCACTGCCCCCCCCTTCAACCCTTGGTTCTCAATGACCCATTGTGCCCAAATCCTGGGGAGCCCCAAAACTGGGGGGGGTGACACCCCCCAAAATCCACTGTTTCTCTGTGTACCCCTAAACCTGAGACCCCCCAAAACCCCCTTAGAGACCCCTCAGAGCCCCCCAAAACCCTTCAGAGCCCCCCAAAACCCACTGCCCCCCCCCTTCAACCCTTGGGTCTCAATGAGCCACTCTGCCCAAATCCTGGGGAGCCCCAAAACTGGGGGGGACACCCCCCAAAATCCACTGTTTCACTGTGTACCCCTAAACCTGAGACCCCCAAAACCCCCTTAGAGCCCCCCAAAACCTCTCAGAGCCCCCCAAAACCCACTGCCCCCCCCCTTCAACCCTTGGGTCTCAATGACCCACTCTGCCCAAATCCTGGGGAGCCCCAAAACTGGGGGGGACACCCCCCAAAATCCACTGTTTCTCTGTGTACCCCTAAATCTGAGACACCCCAAAACCCCCTTAGAGCCCACTTAGAGCCCCCCAAAACCTCTCAGAGCCCCCCAAAACCCCTCAGAGCCCCCCAAAACCCACTGCCCCCCCCTTCAACCCTTGGGTCTCAATGACCCACTCTGCCCAAGTCCTGGGGACCCCCAAAACTGGGGGGGACACCCCCCAAAATCCACTGTTTCTCTGTGTACCCCTAAACCTGAGACCCCCCAAAACCCCCTTAGGGACCCCTCAGAGCCCCCCAAAACCCCTCAGAGCGCCCCAAAACCCACTGCCCCCCCCCTTCAACCCTTGGGTCTCAGTGACCCACTCTGCCCAAATCCTGGGGAGCCCCAAAACTGGGGGGGACACCCCCCAAAATCCACTGTTTCTCTGTGTACCCCTAAACCTGAGACCTCTCAAAACCCCCTTAGAGACCCCTTAGAGCCCCCCAAAACCCCTCAGAGCCCCCCAAAACCCACTGCCCCCCCCCTTCAACCCATGGGTCTCAATGACCCACTCTGCCCAAATCCTGGGGAGCCCCAAAACTGGGGGGGACACCCCCCAAAATCCACTGTTTCTCTGTGTACCCCTAAACCTGAGACCCCCCAAAACCCCTTTAGAGCCCACTTAGAGCCCCCAAATCCCCTCAGAGCCCCCCAAAACCCACTGCCCCCCCCTTCAACCCTTGGGTCTCAATGACCCACTCTGCCCAAATCCTGGGGAGCCCCAAAACTGGGGGGGACACCCCCAAAATCCACTGTTTCTCTGTGTACCCCTAAACCTGAGACACCCCAAAACCCCCTTAGAGCCCCCTCAGAGCCCCCCAAAACCTCTCAGAGCCCCCTAAAACCCACTGCCCCCCCCCTTCAAGCCTTGAATCTCAATGACCCATTCTGCCCAAATCCTGGGGAGCCCCAAAACTGGGGGGGACACCCCCCAAAATCCACTGTTTCTCTGTGTACCCCTAAACCTGAGACGCCCCAAAACCCCTTTAGAGCTCCCTTAGAGCCCCCCAAAACCTCTCAGAGCCCCCCAAAACCCACTGCCCCCCCCTTCAACCCTTGGGTCTCAATGACCCACTCTGCCCAAATCCTGGGGAGCCCCAAAACTGGGGGGACACCCCCCAAAATCCACTGTTTCTCTGTGTACCCCTAAACCTGAGACACCCCAAAACCCCCTTAGAGCCCCCTTAGAGCCCCCCAAAACCCCTCAGAGCCCCCCAAAACCCACTGCCCCCCCCTTCAACCCTTGAGTCCCAATGACCCACTCTGCCCAAATCCTGGGGAGCCCCAAAACTGGGGGGACACCCCCCAAAATCCACTGCTCCTCTGTGTACCCCTAAACCTGAGACACCCCAAAACCCCCTTAGAGACCCCTCAGAGCCCCCCAAATCCTCTCAGAGCCCCCCAAAACCCCTCAGAGCCCCCCAAAACCCACTGCCCCCCCCCTTCAACCCTTGGGTCTCAATGACCCATTCTGCCCAAATCCTGGGGAGCCCCAAAACTGGGGGGGACACCCCCCAAAATCCACTGTTTCTCTGTGTACCCCTAAATCTGAGACCCCCCAAAACCCCCTTAGAGACCTCTCAGAGCCCCCCAAAACCCCTCAGAGCCCCCCAAAACCCACTGCCCCCCCCCCGTCAACCCTTGGGTCTCAATGACCCACTCTGATCAAATCATGGGGAGCCCCAAAACTGGGGGGGATACCCCCAAAATCCACTGTTCCTCTGTGTACCCCTAAACCTGAGACCCCCCAAAACCCCCTTAGAGCCCCCCAAAACCTCTCAGAGCCCCCCAAAACCACTGCCCCCCCCTTAACCCTTGAATCTCAATGACCCACTCTGCCCAAATCCTGGGGAGCCCCAAAACTGGGGGGGACACCCCCCAAAATCCACTATTTCTCTGTGTACCCCTAAACCTGAGACCCCCTAAAACCCCCTTAGAGACCCCTCAGAGCCCCCCAAAACCTCTCAGACCCCCCAAAACCCCTCAGAGCCCCCCAAAACCCACTGCCCCCCCCTTCAACCCTTGGGTCTCAATGACCCACTCTGCCCAAATCGTGGGGAGCCCCAAAACTGGGGGGGGACACCCCCCAAAATCCACTGTTTCTCTGTGTACCCCTAAACCTGAGACGCCCCAAAACCCCCTCAGAGCCCCCCAAAACCTCTCAGACCCCCCAAAACCCCTCAGAGCCCCCCAAAACCCACTGCCCCCCCCTTCAACCCTTGGGTCTCAATGACCCACTCTGCCCAAATCCTGGGGAGCCCCAAAACTGGGGGGGGACACCCCAAAATCCACTGTTTCTCTGTGTACCCCTAAACCTGAGACCCCCCAAAACCCCCTTAGAGACCCCTTAGAGCCCCCCAAAACCCCTCAGAGCCCCCCAAAACCCACTGCCCCCCCCCTCAACCCTTGGGTCTCAATGACCCACTCTGCCCAAATCCTGGGGAGCCCCAAAACTGGGGGGGACACCCCCCAAAATCCACTGTTTCTCTGTGTACCCCTAAACCTGAGACGCCCCAAAACCCCCTCAGAGCCCCCCAAAACCTCTCAGAGCCCCCCAAAACCACTGCTTTCCCCCTTACACCCTTGAATCTCAATGACCCACTGTGCCCAAATCCTGGGGAGCCCCAAAACTGGGGGGGTGGGGGACACCCCAAAATCCACCGCCCCCCATCTCATCCCCACCAGTGCACCCCTAAACTCGGGGCCCCCCCCAAATCCTTTTCTGCTCTCTTTAGAAAGCCAAAAAGAAGCCCCTGGAGGTGATTCCGCTGTCGGATTTTGGGGTCCCCGCGGGGTCCCCCCGTTTGCGGGTGTTGCGTTTGGAAGAGCCGCCGGCGCGAACGGCCGGAGAAAAGGTGGAAGACGCCGCGACGCTGATCCAAAAGCTCCGGAATTGTGGGAGGATTTAGGGGGGGGGATCCCCCAAAAATGGTTTTTGGGGGGGGGTACCCCAATATTCATCCCTTATAGAGCTCTATAATCGCCCCCCAATAGACCCCAATGAGTGCCCGGAATGGATTTAGGGGTTCGGAGGAGGGATCCCCATCCCCATATGCCATTGTATGCGATCCTTATGGATTTGGGGGGGACCCCCATGGATTTGGGGGGGACCCCTGGAGGGGGGTACCCCAATATCCACCCCCCCATAGCGCCCCATAACCCCCCATAGACTCCTATGGACCCAATGTCCCCCCATAGGGATTGGAATAGGGACCCCCCCCATATCCCATCCCTATGGATTTTGGGGGGTCCCCATGGATTTGGGGGGAACCCCATGGATTTGGGGGTTCCCTGAAGGGGGACACCCCAATATCCACCCCCACAGCGCCCCAGAGCCCCCCAAAACGCCTCACAGCGCCCCATAGACCCCAATAATCCCCCATAGAGGATACAGATGATTGGAATAGGGACCCCCCCATATCCCATCCCTATGGATTTTGGGGGGACCCCCATGGATTTGGGGGGACCCCGGGGGGGGACACCCCAATATCCACCCCCACAGCGCCCCAGAGCCCCCCAAAACCCCTCATAGCGCCCCATAGACCCCAATGATCCCCCATAGGGGATACAGATGATTGGAATAGGGACCCCCCCATATCCCATCCCTATGGATTTTGGGGGGTCCCCATGGATTTGGGGGGACCCTGGAGGGGGACACCCCAATATACACCCCCTCATAGCGCCTCAGAGCCCCCCCAAACCCCTCATAGCGCCCCATAGACCCCAATGATCCCCCATAGGGGATACAAATGATTGGAATAGGGACCCCCCCCATATCCCATCCCTATGGATTTTGGGGGGATCCCATGGATTTGGGGGGACCCTGGAGGGGGGTACCCCAATATCCACCCCCCCATAGCGCCCCAGAGCCCCCCAAAACCCGTCATAGCGCCCCATAGACCCCTATGATCCCCCATAGGGAATACAGATGATTGGAATAGGGACCCCCCCATATCCCATCCCTATGGATTTTGGGGGGTCCCCATGGATTTGGGGGGAACCCCATGGATTTGGGGGTTCCCTGGAGCGGGACACCCCAATATCCACCCCCCCATAGTGCCCCAGAGCCCCCCAAAACCCCTCATAGCGCCCCATAGACCCCAATGATCCCCCATAGGGGATACAGATGATTGGAATAGGGACCCCCCCATATCCCATCCCTATGGATTTTGGGGGGTCCCCATGGATTTGGGGGTTCCCTGAAGGGGGGTACCCCAATATCCACCCCCCATAGCGCCCCAGAGCCCCCCAAAACCCCTCATAGCGCCCCATAGACCCCAATGATCCCCCATAGGGAATACAGATGATTGGAATAGGGACCCCCCCATATCCCATCCCTATGGATTTTGGGGGGTCCCCCATGGATTTGGGGGGGTCTTTGGGCTTTGGGGGGGGCCCAGGGCTTTGGGGGGTCCCAGTTTGTCCCAGTATAACCCAGTTCATCCCAGTATGACTCACGCGGTCCCAGTATCTCCCAGTTTATCCCAGTTAATCCCAGTTTATCCCACTTGGTCCCAAATCCCCCTCCCAAAGACCGGGAATTGGGGTCCCCCCCAATGGATTTGGGGGTCCCAGTTGGTCCCAGTATAACCCAGTTCATCCCAGTATGGCTCACACGGTCCCAGTATCTCCCAGTTTATCCCAGTTAATCCCAGTTTATCCCACTTGGTGCCAAAACCTCCATCCAGAAACCGGGAATTGGGGTCCCCCCCATATCCCCCCCCAATGGATTTGGGGGTCCCAGTTTGTCCCAGTATAACCCAGTTCATCCCAGTATGACTCACGCGGTCCCAGTATCACCCAGTTTATCCCAGTTTATCCCAGTTCCTTCCTGGATTTGGGGTTCCCCCCTCCCTCCTCCGGGTTTGGGGGTGTCCGGGGGTTCCCCCCCCCCCCTGCCCAGTGCCTTCCAGTTCATCCCAGTGCCTCCCAGTTCATCCCAGTTTGGGGCACTCTTTTGCCCCCAATAAAGGCCGTTGGCTCTCAGCCTCTCTGGTTTGGGGGGGGGGGGAAACCAGTATAAACCAGTTTGGACCAGTTTGGGACTGGGAGGGGCCCAGTTTGGTTCCTGTGTATCCCAGTATGGCCCAGTTTGGACTGGGAATGGGACAAGGGGCTCCCAGTATAAACCAGTTTGGGGCTGTGCATCCCAGTATGGCCCAGTTTGGACTGGGAATGGGACAAGGGGCTCCCAGTATGACCCAGTTTGGGGCTGTGCATCCCAGTATGGCCCAGTTTGGACTGGGAATGGGTCAAGGGGCTCCCAGTATGACCCAGTTTGGTTCCTGTGCATCCCAGTATGGCCCAGTTCGGACTGGGAATGGGATAAAGGGGCTCCCAGTATGACCCAGTTTGGGGCTGTGCATCCCAGTATGGCCCAGTTTGGACTGGGAATGGAACAAGGGGCTCCCAGTATGACCCAGTTTGGGGCTGTGCATCCCAGTATGGCCCAGTTTGGACTGGGAATGGGACAAGGGGCTCCCAGTATGAACCAGTTTGGGGCTGTGCATCCCAGTATGGCCCAGTTTGGACTGGGAATGGGACAAGGGGCTCCCAGTATAAACCAGTTTGGGGCTGTGCATCCCAGTATGGCCCAGTTTGGACTGGGAATGGGTCAAGGGGCTCCCAGTATGACCCAGTTTGGTTCCTGTGCATCCCAGTATGGCCCAGTTTGGACTGGGAATGGGTCAAGGGGCTCCCAGTATGACCCAGTTTGGTTCCTGTGCATCCCAGTATGGCCCAGTTTGGACTGGGAATGGGGCAAGGGGCTCCCAGTATGACCCAGTTTGGGGCTGTGCATCCCAGTATGGCCCAGTTTGGACTGGGAATGGGACAAGGGGCTCCCAGTATGACCCAGTTTGGTTCCTGTGCATCCCAGTATGGCCCAGTTTGGACTGGGAATGGGTCAAGTGGTTCCCAGTATGACCCAGTTTGGGGCTGTGCATCCCAGTATGGCCCAGTTTGGACTGGGAATGGGGCAAGAGGCTCCCAGTATGACCCAGTTTGGTTCCTGTGCATCCCAGTATGGCCCAGTTTGGACTGGGAATGGGACAAGGGGCTCCCAGTATGACCCAGTTTGGTTCCTGTGCATCCCAGTATGGCCCAGTTTGGGCTGGGAATGGGTTAAGGGGCTCCCAGTATGACCCAGTTTGGGGCTGTGTATCCCAGTATGGCCCAGTTTGGACTGGGAATGGGACAAGGGGCTCCCAGTATGGCCCAGTTTGGTTCCTGTGCATCCCAGTATGGCCCAGTTTGGACTGGGAATGGGAAAAGGGGCTCCCAGTATGACCCAGTTTGGGGCTGTGCATCCCAGTATGGCCCAGTTTGGACTGGGAATGGGTCAAGGGGCTCCCAGTATGACCCAGTTTGGGGCTGTGCATCCCAGTATGGCCCAGTTTGGGCTGGGAATGGGACAAGGGGCTCCCAGTATGACCCAGTTTGGGGCTGTGCATCCCAGTATGGCCCAGTTTGGGCTGGGAATGGGACAAGGGGCTCCCAGTATGACCCAGTTTGGGGCTGTGCATCCCAGTATGGCCCAGTTTGGGTTGGGAATGGTTCAAGGGGCTCCCAGTATGAACAAGATTAGGTTGGGAATGGGTCAAGGGGCTCCCAGTATGACCCAGTTTGGCCCCGGTGGGGTCCCAGTTCATCCCAGTCGCTCCCAGTTCCCCCAGTATGACCCAGTTTGGCCCCAGGGGGGTCCCAGTTCATCCCAGTATGACCCAGCCGCTCCCAGTTCATCCCAGTATGACCTATTTTGACCCTGGGAATGGGTCAAAGGTCTCCCAGTTTGCCCCCAGGGGGGTCCCAGTCGCTCCCAGTTCCCCCAGTATGACCCAGTTTGGCCCCCCGGGCTCCCAGTCCCCCCTCCCCCCTCCCCGTTGCCGGGCAACGCCGCCCCCGCCCCTCCCGCGCTGTCGCTCACAGTGGGAAAAGGGGCGTGGCTTGTGCGCCGCAAGGGGGCGTGGCCCTCCGGGAGGGGGGGGGCGCGGACCAATGAGAGCGCGAGGGAGGCGGTTGCTAGGCAGATTTCGCCCAATGAGCGCCCGGGAAGCCCCTGCAGGAAGGGGCGGGCGACCCCGTGCGGGGCCCTCAGAACCCGGAGAAGCGGCGGAAGAAGAGGAGGAGGAGGAAGAGGAGGAGGAGGCGGCGGCGGCGGCGAAGATGGCGGCGGCGGACGGGGACGATTCGCTTTACCCCATCGCTGTTCTTATCGACGAGCTCCGCAACGAGGACGTGCAGGTAAACGGCGAACGCCATCTTTATCCCCCCCCCCCTCCTTCGGTTCGGCCGCCATCGCTGGCGCTGAGGCGCGCCCCCCCCCCATCATGGCGGCCAATGTGTGGGGGTGAGGGGGGGGTGAAAGGCGCGCTCTGATTGGCCCCCGGGGCTCATTTATTGGGTCACGTGGGCTGGCGGCTCGGAGCTCCGCCCCCTCCTGCAGCGCCTATGGGGGTGTGGCCACGCCCACCGGCTATTGGATCAATCAGCGCAAAAGGGGCGTGGTCAAAGGAAGCCACGCCCCTATGTGGTGTATGAGTGGGGTCGCCCCTTTTATTACCTCATAGGGGGCGATCAACGCAGAGGGGGCGTGGCTTCCATTAGACCACGCCCCTTCAATAGCGCTTATGGGCGATGTGGCCACGCCCACCACCTGGTGGGGACCGCTTAGAGCAGGGGGCGTGGTCCCAGTTCATCCCAGTTTGACCCAGTTTGACCCTGGGAATGGGTCAAAGTGCTCCCGGTTTGGCCCAGTTTGGCCCCAAGGGTGTCCCAGTTCCTCCCAGTTCATCCCAGTATGACCCAGCAGGAGTCCCAGTTCATCCCAGTTCATCCCAGTATGACCCAGTTTGACTGTGGAAATGGGCCAAAGTGGTCCCGGTTTGGCCCAGTTTGGCCCCAAGGGTGTCCCAGTTCGTCCCAGTATGACCCAGTTCCTCCCAGTATGACCCAGTTCATCCCAGTATGACCCAGTTTGTCCCAGTATGACCCAGTTTGACACTGGGAATGGGTCAGAGTGCTCCCAGTTTGTCCCCAAAGGAGTCCCAGTACCTCCCAGTTCATCCCAGTATGCTCCATCAGGAGTCCCAGTTCACCCCAGTTCGCCCCAGTTCATCCCAGTTTGACCCAGCAGGAGTCCCAGTTCATCCCAGTTTGACCCAGTTTGACTCTGGGAATGGGTCAAAGTGCTCCCGGTTTGGCCCAGTTTGGCCCCAAGGGTGTCCCAGTTCATCCCAGTTCATCCCAGTTTGACCCTGGGAATGGGTTGAAATGTACTGGGAACTGGGAGGAACTGGGAAGTGCTTCAGGTTGAACTGGGAGGGACTGGGGGGAACTGGGAGGAACTGGGAAGTGCTTTAGGTTGAACTGGGAGGGTTTGCGTTCCTCCCAGTGCCTCCCAGTTTGTTCCCAGTTTGCTCCCAGTCTGTCCCAGTTTGTTCCAGTCTATCCCAGTTCATTTCCAGTGCCTCCCACTTCGTTTCCAGTCTGTCCCAGTTGATCCCAGTTGCTGCCATTTGGTTCCCAGTCTGTCCCAGTTGCTCCCAGTCGCTCCCAGTTGCTTCCCAGTGCCTCCCAGTTGGTTCCCAGTCCCTCCCAGTCGGTTCCCAATCACTCCCAGTCCGTCCCAGTTGGTTCCCAGTCGCTCCCAGTCTGTCCCAGTCCCTCCCAGTCCATCCGAGTTGGTTCCCAGTCCCTCCCAGTCCCTCCCAGTTGGTTCCCAGTCCCTCCCAGCCCCTCCCAGTTGGCTCCCACTCCCTCCCAGTCACTCCCAGTCCCTCCCAGTTGGTTCCCAGTCCCTCCCAGTTGGTTCCCACTCCCTCCCAGTCCCTCCCAGTTGGTTCCCACTCCCTCCCAGTCCCTCCCAGTTGGTTCCCAGTCCCTCCCAGTCTGTCCCAGTTGGTTCCCAGTCCTTCCCAGTCCCTCCCAGTCCCTCTGAGTTGGCTCCCAGTCCCTCCCAGTCCGTCCCAGTTGGTTCCCAGTCCGTCCCAGTTGGTTCCCAGTGCCTCCCAGTCCCTCCCAGTCGGTTCCCAGTCCCTCCCAGTCCCTCCCAGTCGCTCCCAGTCGCTCCCAGTCCGTCCCAGTCCCTCCCAGTCTGTCCCACTTGGCTCCCATTCCCTCCCAGTCCGTCCCAGTGGCTCCCAGTCCGTCCCAGTTGGCTCCCAGTCCCTCCCAGTCCGTCCGAGTTGGTTCCCAGTCCCTCCCAGTCCCTCCCAGTTGGTTCCCAGTCACTCCCAGTCTGTCCCAGTTGGTTCCCAGTCGCTCCCAGTCCATCCCAGTTGGTTCCCAGTCCCTCCCAGTCCGTCCCAGTTGGCTCCCAGTCCGTCCCAGTTGGCTCCCAGTCCTTCCCAGTCCCTCCCAGTCCCTCTGAGTTGGCTCCCAGTCCCTCCCAGTCCGTCCCAGTTGGTTCCCAGTCTGTCGCAGTTGGTTCCCAGTCGCTCCCAGTCCGTCCCAGTTGGTTCCCAGTCCCTCCCAGTCGGTTCCCAGTCCCTCCCAGTCGCTCCCAGTCCCTCCCAGTCCGTCCCAGTTGGTTCCCAGTCACTCCCAGTCTGTCCCAGTTGGTTCCCAGTCGCTCCCAGTCCATCCCAGTTGGTTCCCAGTCCCTCCCAGTCACTCCCAGTCCGTCCCAGTTGGTTCCCAGTCACTCCCAGTCTGTCCCAGTTGGTTCCCAGTCGCTCCCAGTCGCTCCCAGTCCATCCCAGTTGGTTCCCACTCCCTCCCAGTCCGTCCCAGTTGGTTCCCAGTCCGTCCCAGTTGGTTCCCAGTCACTCCCAGTCCATCCCAGTTGGTTCCCAGTCCATCCCAGTTGGTTCCCAGTCCATCCCAGTTGGTTCCCAGTCCATCCCAGTTGGCTCCCATTCTCTCCCAGTCCGTCCCAGTCCCTCCCAATCCATCCCAGTTGGCTCCCAGTCCCTCCCAGTTGGTTCCCAGTCCCTCCCAGTGCCTCCCAGTCCCTCCCAGTCACTCCCAGTCCATCCCAGTTGGTTCCCAGTCCATCCCAGTTGGTTCCCAGTCCATCCCAGTTGGCTCCCATTCTCTCCCAGTCCGTCCCAGTCCCTCCCAATCCATCCCAGTTGGCTCCCAGTCCCTCCCAGTTGGTTCCCAGTCACTCCCAGTCCGTCCCAGTGGCTCCCAGTCTGTCCCAGTTGGTTCCCAGTCGCTCCCAGTCCATCCCAGTTGGTTCCCAGTCACTCCCAGTCCCTCCCAGTCGGTTCCCAGTCCCTCCCAGTCGCTCCCAGTCCCTCCCAGTCCGTCCCAGTTGGTTCCCAGTCACTCCCAGTCTGTCCCAGTTGGTTCCCAGTGCCTCCCAGTCCCTCCCAGTCGGTTCCCAGTCCCTCCCAGTCGGTTCCCAGTCCCTCCCAGTTGCTCCCAGTCCCTCCCAGTTGGTTCCCAGTCCCTCCCAGTCTGTCCCAGTCGCTGCCAGTCACTCCCAGTCCCTCCCAGTTGGCTCCCAGTCCCTCCCAGTCCGTCCCAGTTGGCTCCCAGTCCCTCCCAGTTGGTTCCCAGTCCCTCCCAGTCTGTCCCACTTGGCTCCCATTCCCTCCCAGTCCGTCCCAGTGGCTCCCAGTCCGTCCCAGTTGGCTCCCAGTCCCTCCCAGTCCGTCCGAGTTGGTTCCCAGTCGCTCCCAGTCCGTCCCAGTTGCTCCCAGTCCCTCCCAGTCCATCCCAGTTGGTTCCCACTCCCTCCCAGTCCGTCCCAGTTGGTTCCCAGTCACTCCCAGTCCGTCCCAGTTGGTTCCCAGTCCGTCCCAGTTGGTTCCCAGTCCCTCCCAGTTGGCTCCCATTCTCTCCCAGTCCGTCCCAGTCACTCCCAATCCATCCCAGTTGGCTCCCAGTCCGTCCCAGTCGGTTCCCAGTCCCTCCCAGTCCGTCCCAGTGGCTCCCAGTCTGTCCCAGTTGGTTCCCAGTCCGTCCCAGTTGGTTCCCAGTCCGTCCCAGTTGGTTCCCAGTCCGTCCCAGTGGCTCCCAGTCCGTCCCAGTCCGTCCCAGTCACTCCCAGTCCGTCCCAGTCCGTCCCAGTCACTCCCAGTTTGCTGTCCCGGCAGCTGCGTCTCAACAGCATTAAGAAGCTGTCGACCATCGCTTTGGCGTTGGGAGTGGAGAGGACTCGCAGTGAGCTGCTGCCCTTCCTCACCGGTGAGGGACCCTCGGGAGGTCTTCTTCTGGTGGTGGGATGAGGTCTGGAGGGGGTGGGATGGGGTCTTCTGGTGGTCAGAGGAGGTCTTCTGGTGGTGGGATGGGGTTTGGAGGTGGTGGGAAGAGGTTTGGAGGTGGTGAATGAGGTTTGGAGGTGGTGGATGAGGTCTGGAGGTGGTGGGACAGGTTTGGAGGTGGTGGGATGAGGTCTTCTGGTGATCAGAGGAGCTTTGGAGGTGGTGGGAAGAGGTTTGGAGGTGGTGGGAAGAGGTTTGGAGGTGGTGGGAAGAGGTTTGGGGGTGGTTGATGGGGTTTGGAGGTGGTGGGAGGAGGTTTGGAGGTGGTGGGAAGAGGTTTGGAGGTGGTGGGAAGAGGTTTGGAGGTGGTTGATGGGGTTTGGAGGTGGTGGGATGAGGTTTGGAGGTGGTGGGAAGAGGTTTGGAGGTGGTTGATGGGGTTTGGAGGTGGTGGGATGAGGTCTTCTGGTGGTCAGAGGAGGTTTGGAGGTGGTTGATGGGGTTTGGAAGTGGTGGGATGAGGTCTTCTGGTGGTCAGAGGAGGTTTGGAGGTGGTGGGATGGGGTTTGGAGGTGGTGGGAAGAGGTCTGGAGATGGTTGGTGAGGTTTGGAGGTGGTGGGAAGAGGTCTGGAGGTGGTTGGTGGGGTTTGGAGGTGGTGGGAAGAGGTTTGGAGGTGGTGGATGAGGTCTGGAGGTGGTGGGAAGAGGTTTGGAGGTGGTGGGAGGAGGTCTGGAGGTGGTGGGAAGAGGTTTGGAGGTGGTGGGAGGAGGTCTGGAGGTGGTGGGAGGAGGTCTGGAGGTGGTGGGAAGAGGTCTGGAGGTGGTGGGAAGAGGTTTGGAGGTGGTGGGATGAGGTTTGGAGGTGGTTGATGGGGTTTGGAGGTGGTGGGATGAGGTCTTCTGGTGGTCAGAGGAGGTTTGGAGGTGGTGGGATGAGGTCTGGAGGTGGTGGGATGGGGTTTGGAGGTGGTGGGAAGAGGTCTGGAGGTGGTGGGAGGAGGTCTGGAGGTGGTGGATGGGGTCTGGAGGTGGTGGGATGAGGTTTGGGGGTGGTGGGAAGAGGTCTGGAGGTGGTGGGAAGAGGTTTGGAGGTGGTTGGTGGGGTTTGGAGGTGGTGGGAAGAGGTTTGGAGGTGGTGGGAAGAGGTCTGGAGGTGGTTGATGGGGTCTGGAGGTGGTGGGAGGAGGTTTGGAGGTGGTGGATGGGGTTTGGAGGTGGTGGGAGGAGGTGTTCTGGTGGTGGGAGGAGGTTTGGAGGTGGTGGGAAGAGGTTTGGAGGTGGTGGGATGAGGTCTTCTGGTGCTGGGAAGAGGTTTGGAGGTGGTGGGAAGAGGTTTGGAGGTGGTGGGAAGAGGTTTGGAGGTGGTGGGAAGAGGTTTGGAGGTGGTGGGAAGAGGTTTGGAGGTGGTGGGAAGAGGTTTGGAGGTGGTGGGAAGAGGTTTGGAGGTGGTGGGAGGGGGTTTGGAGGTGGTGGGAGGAGGTTTGGAGGTGGTGGGAGGAGGTCTTCTGGTGGTGGGAAGAGGTCTTCTGGTGGTGGGATGAGGTTTGGAGGTGGTGGGACAGGTTTGGAGGTGGTGAATGAGGTCTTCTGGGGGTGGGATGAGGTCTGGAGGTGGTGGGATGAGGTTTGGAGATGGTTGATGGGGTTTGGAGGTGGTGGGATGAGGTCTTCTGGTGGTGGGACGCGGTTTGGAGATGTTCGATGGGATTTGGAGATGATGGGATGGACGTTCTCCTGGTGGGCCACCATCTGGACGTCACTTTGAGCGCAGAAGGTGACCGCAATGTCTTCTCCTCTGTCCCAGACACCATCTACGATGAGGATGAGGTCCTCCTGGCGTTGGCCGAGCAGCTCGGAACCTTCACCGCCCTCGTCGGAGGCCCCGAGTTTGTCCACTGTCTCCTGGTATGGAGTTCCACCACCATCCGTGGGCACCTCAGGTCCTTCCGGACCATTCCGTGGGCGTTCGGAGCTCCGCGGTGGGGCGGGGGAGGGGCGGGAGGACATGGAGGATCTCCAGGAGGACATTGAGGTCCTTCAGGAGGACTTTGAGGTTCTTCAGGAGGACTTTGAGGTCCTTCAGGAGGACTTTGAGGTCCTTCAGGGGGACTTTGAGGTTCTTCAGAGCACTTTGAGGTTCTTCAGGAGGACTTTGAGGTTCTTCAGGAGGACTTTGAGGTTCTTCAGAGGACTTTGAGGTTCTTCAGAGGACATTGAGGTCCTTCAGAGGAGGATATTGAGGTGGTTGAGTGGACGTTGAGGTCCTTCAGGAGCACTTTGAGGTCCTTCAGGAGCACTTTGAGGTTCTTCAGAGGCCATTGAGGTCCTTCAGAGGAGCATATTGAGGTGGTTGAGTGGACGTTGAGGTTCTTCAGACGCACTTTGAGGTCCTTCAGGAGTACTTTAAGGTTCTTTAGGTGCACTTTGAGGTCCTTCAGGAGTACTTTGAGGTTCTTCAGAGCACTTTGAGGTTCTTCAGAGCACTTTGAGGTCCTTCAGGAGCACTTTGAGGTCCTTCAGGAGCACTTTAAGGTTCTTTAGGTGGACTTTGAGGTTCTTCAGAGCACTTTAAGGTTCTTTAGGTGGACTTTGAGGTCCTTCAGGAGCACTTTGAGGTCCTTCAGGAGCACTTAAAGGTTCTTTAGGTGCACTTTGAGGTCCTTCAGGAGTACTTTGAGGTTCTTCAGAGCACTTTGAGGTTCTTCAGAGCACTTTGAGGTCCTTCAGGAGCACTTTGAGGTCCTTCAGGAGCACTTTGAGGTCCTTCAGGAGCACTTTGAGGTTCTTCAGAACACTTTGAGGTCCTTCAGGAGCACTTTGAGGTCCTTCAGAGCACTTTGATGTCCTTCAGGAGCACTTTGAGGTCCTTTAGGAGCACTTTGAGGTTCTTTAGGAGCACTTTAAGGTCCTTCAGGACCACTTTTAGGTCCTTCAGGTGCACTTTGAGGTCCTTCAGGAGCACTTTGAGGTTCTTTAGGAGCACTTTAAGGTCCTTCAGGAGCACTTTAAGGTCCTTCAGGACCACTTTTAGGTCCTTCAGGTGCACTTTGAGGTCCTTCAGAGCACTTTGAGGTCCTTCAGGACCACTTTAAGGTTCCTTCAGGAGCACTTTGAGGTCCTTCAGGACCACTTTGAGGTCCTTCAGGAGCACTTTAAGGTCCTTCAGGACCACTTTTAGGTCCTTCAGGTGCACTTTGAGGTCCTTCAGGAGCACTTTGAGGTCCTTCAGGAGCACTTTGAGGTCCTTCAGAGCACTTTGAGGTCCTTCAGAGCACTTTGAGGTCCTTCAGGAGCACTTTGAGGTTCTTTAGATCGACTTTGAGGTTCTTGAGAGGACATTGAGGTTCTTTAGGTGAACTTTGAGGTTCTTTATGTGGACTTTGAGGTCCTTCAGGAGGACTTTGAGGTTCTTCAGAGGACATTGTAGTTCTTTATGTGGACTTTGAGGTTCTTATAAGCACTTTGAGGTCCTTCAGGAGCACTTTGGAGCTCTCTGAGCATCCGTTGACCATCTCTTGGTGACCCTTCTGATCTTCTCCTTCTCCCCCTTCCCTTCCCTTCCGTGTCCCCTTTTTCCCCCCCCCCCCTTTTTCCGGTATTTTCTCAGCCCCCTTTGGAAAGTTTGGCCACGGTGGAGGAGACGGTGGTGAGAGACAAAGCGGTGGAATCCCTTCGAGCCGTTTCTCACGAACATTCTCCACCGGATCTCGAAGGTCACTTTGTCCCTTTGGTCAAACGTTTGGCCGGAGGCGATTGGTTCACCTCTCGCACCTCCGCCTGCGGCCTCTTCAGCGTCTGCTACCCCCGCGTCTCCAGCCCCGTCAAGGCCGAACTCCGACAGTGAGTCTTCTCCTGGAAGGCCACCGCCACCCTCCAAACCCCTTTCTCCCATACCTTTGGTTCCTCCTCGCTGGGGTGAGGGTTGAGGTGGGGACATCTCCTGCTCTTCACGGAGGGGTTTTGGGCTCTGCAGGGCTTCAGGAAAGGGTTGGGGTGGTGCAATGGGAGGTTCTGGAGATGGTGCTGTGGCCCTCAACCCATCCTGGTGGCCCTCAACCCATCCCTGGTGGCCCTCAACCCATCCCT
Organism: Cuculus canorus; assembly: GCF_017976375.1. Taxonomy (NCBI): domain Eukaryota; kingdom Metazoa; phylum Chordata; class Aves; order Cuculiformes; family Cuculidae; genus Cuculus; species Cuculus canorus. Next base: position 1,276,350 of record NC_071435.1, read on the forward strand.
GGTGGCCTTCAAGAGATCTTTATGGCCCTCAACCCATCCCTGGTGGCCCTCAACCCATCCCTGGTGGCCCTCAACCCATCCCTGGTGGTCTGCAAGACATCTTTATGGCCCTCAACCCAACCTTTGTGGCCCTCAACCCACCCTTTATGGCCTTCAACCCATCCCTGGTGGCCCTCAACCGATCCCTGGTGACCTCCAAGACATCTTTGTGGCCCTCAACCCATCCCTGGTGGCTCTCAACCCATCTCTGGTGGCCTTGAAGACACCTTTGTGGCCCTCAACCCAACCTTTGTGGCCCTCAACCCATCCCTGGTGGCCTTCAAGACATCTTTGTGGCCCTCAACCCATCCCTGGTGGCCCTCAACCCATCCCTGGTGGCCCTCAACCCAACCTTAGTGGCCCTCAATCCATCCTTGGTGGTCTTCAAGACATCTCTATGGCCCTCAATCCACCCTTTATGGCCCTCAACCCACCCCTGGTGGCCCTCAACCCATCCTTTGTGGCCCTCAACCCACCCTTTATGGCCCTCAACCCACCCCTGGTGGCCCTCAATCCATCCCTGGTGGCCTTCAAGACATCTTTGTGGCCTTCAACCCACCCTTTATGGCCCTCAACGCATCCCTGGTGGCCTTCAAGACATCTTTATGGCCCCCAACCCAACCTTTGTGGCCCTCAACCCATCCCTGGTGGCCCTCAACCCATCTCTGGTGGCCTTGAAGACACCTTTGTGGCCCTCAACCCATCCCTGGTGGCCTTCAAGAGATCTTTATGGCCCTCAATCCACCCTTTATGGCCCTCAACCCATCCCTGGTGGCCTTGAAGACATCCCTGGTGGCCCTCAACCCATCCCTGGTGGCCCTCAATCCATCCTTGGTGGCCTTCAAGACATCTTTGTGGCCCTCAACCCATCCCTGGTGGCCTTCAAGACCTCTTAGTGGCCCTCAACCCATCCCTGGTGGCCCTCAACCCATCCCTGGTGGCCCTCAATCCATCCTTGGTGGCCTTCAAGACATCTTTATGGCCCTTAACCGATCCTTTATGGCCTTCAACCCATCCCTGGTGGCCCTCAACCCATTCCTGATGTTCCTTAACCCATCCCTGATGGCCCTCAACCCATCCCTGGTGGTCTGCAAGACATCTTTGTGGCCCTCAACCCATCCCTGGTGGCCCTCAACCCATCTCTGGTGGCCTTGAAGACACCTTTGTGGCCCTCAACCCAACCTTTGTGGCCCTCAACCCATCCCTGGTGGCCTTCAAGACCTCTTAGTGGCCCTCAACCCATTCCTGGTGGCCCTCAACCCATCCCTGGTGGCCTTCAAGAGATCTTTATGGCCCTCAACCCATCCCTGGTGGCCTTCAAGAGATCTTTATGGCCCTCAACCCATCCCTGGTGGTCTTCAACCCACCTCTGATGGCCTTCAACCCATCCCTGATGGCCTTCAACCCATCCTTATGACCTTCAACCCATCCCTGATGACCTTCAACCCATCCTTATGGCCCTCAACCCACCCCTGATGGCCTTCAACCCATCTTTATGGCCTTCAACCCATCCCTGATGGCCCTCAACCCACCCCTGATGACCTTCAACCCACCCCTGATGGCCCTCAACCCATCCTTATGGCCTTCAACCCATCCCTGATGGCCCTCAACCCATCCTTATGGCCTTCAACCCACCCCTGATGTCCCTCAACCCACCCCTGATGGCCTTCAACCCATCCTTATGGCCTTCAACCCATCCCTGATGGCCCTCAACCCATCCTTATGGCCTTCAACCCACCCCTGATGTCCCTCAACCCATCCCTGATGACCTTCAACCCATCCTTATGGCCTTCAACCCATCCCTGATGGCCTTCAACCCATCCCTGATGGCCTTCAACCGACCCCTGATGGCCTTCAACCCATCCCTGATGACCTTCAACCCATCCCTGATGACCTTCAACCCATCCTTATGGCCTTCTACCCATCCCTGATGACCTTCAACCCATCCCTGATGACCTTCAACCCACCCCTGATGTCCCTCAACCCATCCTTATGACCTTCAACCCCTCCCTGATGGCCTTCAACCCACCCCTGATGGCCTTCAACCCATCCTTGTGGCCTTCAACCCATCCTTATGACCTTCAACCCACCCCTGATGGCCTTCAACCCATCCTTATGGCCTTCAACCCACCCCTGATGGCCTTCAACCCACCCCTGATGTCCCTCAACCCACCCCTGATGTCCCTCAACCCATCCCTGATGACCTTCAACCCATCCCTGGTGGCCCTCAACCCATCCTTATGGCCTTCAACCCATCCCTGATGGCCTTCAACCCATCCTTACGGCCTTCAACCCACCCCTGATGTCCCTCAACCCACCCCTGATGTCCCTCAACCCATCCCTGATGTCCCTCAACCCATCCTTATGACCTTCAACCCACCCCTGATGGCCCTCAACCCACCCCTGATGGCCCTCAACCCACCCCTGATGGCCCTCAACCCATCCTTATGGCCTTCAACCCATCCTTATGGCCTTCAACCCATCCCTGATGGCCCTCAACCCATCTTTATGACCTTCAACCCATCCCTGATGGCCTTCAACCCACCCCTGATGGCCCTCAACCCATCTTTATGACCTTCAACCCATCCCTGATGGCCTTCAACCCACCCCTGATGACCTTCAACCCACCCCTGATGGCCCTCAACCCATCCCTGATGACCTTCAACCCATCCTTATGGCCCTCAACCCATCCTTATGGCCCTCAACCCACCCCTGATGGCCCTCAACCCATCCTTATGGCCTTCAACCCATCCCTGATGGCCCTCAACCCATCCTTATGACCTTCAACCCATCCCTGATGGCCCTCAACCCATCCTTATGGCCCTCAACCCACCCCTGATGGCCCTCAACCCATCCTTATGGCCTTCAACCCATCCCTGATGGCCTTCAACCCACCCCTGATGGCCTTCAACCCACCCCTGATGGCCTTCAACCCATCCTTATGGCCTTCAACCCACCCCTGATGGCCCTCAACCCACCCCTTATGACCTTCAACCCATCCCTTATGGCCTTCAACCCATCCCTGATGGCCCTCAACCCATCCTTATGGCCTTCAACCCACCCCTGATGGCCTTCAACCCATCCCTGATGGCCTTCAACCCACCCCTGATGCCCTTCAACCCATCCTTATGACCTTCAACCCACCCCTGATGACCTTCAACCCATCCTTATGGCCTTCAACCCATCCTTATGGCCTTCAACCCATCCCTGATGGCCCTCAACCCACCCCTGATGCCCTTCAACCCATCCCTGATGGCCTTCAACCCATCCCTGATGGCCTTCAACCCATCCCTGATGGCCTTCAACCCATCCCTTATGACCTTCAACCCACCCCTGATGACCCTCAACCCATCCTTATGGCCTTCAACCCATCCCTGATGGCCTTCAACCCATCCCTGATGGCCTTCAACCCACCCCTGATGGCCTTCAACCCACCCCTGATGGCCCTCAACCCATCCTTATGACCTTCAACCCCCCCTGATGGCGTTCCGTCGTCCTTCCAACCTTCCGTTGTCAAAAGTCCTTCTCCAAACCGCTCCTTTTCCCTTCTCCAGGTACTTCCGGAACCTCTGCTCCGACGACACTCCCATGGTCCGTCGCGCCGCCGCCTCCAAACTGGGCGAATTCGCCAAAGTCCTGGAATTGGAGCACGTCAAGAGCGAGATCATCCCCATGTTCTCCAACTTGGCCTCCGACGAGCAGGTGAGGAACCTTCTAGAAAGCTCTTTCGGGTTCTTTTCATGGAATTCCTGGAGATATTCCGCCTTTTCTCGGCGACGTAGGACTCCGTACGGCTCTTGGCGGTGGAAGCGTGCGTCAGCATCGCTCAGCTGCTGCCCCAGGAGGAGCTCGAGGGTTTAGTGATGCCCACCTTGCGTCAAGCGGCCGAAGATAAGTCCTGGAGAGTCCGGTATATGGTGGCCGACAAATTCACCGAGGTGGGAACGGCGTTGGAGAGCAGCTCGGGGGGGTTTGGAGGCATCTCGGGGGGCTTTGGAGGCATCTCAGGGGGGTTTGGAGGGATCTAAAGGGGGTTTGGAGGCATCTAAAGGGGGTTTGGAGGGATCTAAAGGCGGTTTGGAGGGATCTAAAGGCGGTTTGGAGGGATCTAAAGGGGGTTTGGAGGGATCTCAGGGAGGTTTGGAGGGATCTAAAGGGGGTTTGGAGGGATCTAAAGGGGGTTTGGAGGCATCTCAGGGGGGTTTGGAGGGATCTAAAGGGGGTTTGGAGGGATCTAAAGGGGGTTTGGAGGCGTCTCAGGGGGTTTGGAGGGATCTAAAGGGGGTTTGGAGGGATCTAAAGGGGGTTTGGAGGCATCTCAGGGGGTTTGGAGGGATCTAAAGGGGGTTTGGAGGGATCTAAAGGGGGTTTGGAGGCATCTCAGGGGGTTTGGAGGGATCTAAAGGGGGTTTGGAGGGATCTCAGGGGGGTTTGGAGGCATCTCAGGGGGTTTGGAGGCATCTCAGGGGGTTTGGAGGCATCTCAGGGGGGTTTGGAGGCATCTCAGGGGGGTTTGGAGGCATCTAAAGGGGGTTTGGAGGGATCTAAAGGGGGTTTGGAGGGGTCTAAAGGGGGTTTGGAGGGATCTAAAGGGGGTTTGGAGGCATCTAAAGGGGGTTTGGAGGGATCTCAGGGGGTTTGGAGGCATCTAAAGGGGGTTTGGAGGCATCTCAGGGGGGTTTGGAGGGATCTAAAGGGGGTTTGGAGGGATCTAAAGGGGTTTGGAGGTATCTCGGGGGGGTTTGGAGGGATCTAAAGGGGGTTTGGAGGGATCTAAAGGGGGTTTGGAGGCATCTAAAGGGGGTTTGGAGGCATCTCAAGGGGGTTTGGAGGGATCTAAAGGGGGTTTGGAGGGATCTAAAGGGGGTTTGGAGGGATCTAAAGGGGGTTTGGAGGCATCTCAGGGGGTTTGGAGGCATCTCGGGGGGTTTGGAGGGATCTAAAGGGGGTTTGGAGGCATCTCAGGGGGGTTTGGAGGCATCTCAGGGGGGTTTGGAGGCATCTCAGGGGGTTTGGACGGATCTAAAGGGGGTTTGGAGGGATCTAAAGGGGGTTTGGAGGGATCTCAGGGGGGTTTGGAGGCATCTCAGAGGGGTTTGGAGGCATCTCAAGGGGGTTTGGAGGCATCTCAGGGGGGTTTGGAGGCATCTAAAGGGGGTTTGGAGGGATCTAAAGGGGGTTTGGAGGGATCTAAAGGGGGTTTGGAGGGATCTAAAGGGGGTTTGGAGGCATCTCAGGGGGTTTGGAGGGATCTAAAGGGGGTTTGGAGGGATCTCAGGGGGGTTTGGAGGCATCTCAGGGGGTTTGGAGGCATCTCAGGGGGTTTGGAGGCATCTCAGGGGGGTTTGGAGGCATCTCAGGGGGGTTTGGAGGCATCTAAAGGGGGTTTGGAGGGATCTAAAGGGGGTTTGGAGGCATCTCCGGGGGGTTTGGAGGGATCTAAAGGGGGTTTGGAGGCATCTAAAGGGGGTTTGGAGGGATCTAAAGGGGGTTTGGAGGCATCTCAGAGGGGTTTGGAGGCATCTAAAGGGGGTTTGGAGGCATCTCAGGGGGGTTTGGAGGCATCTCAGGGGGTTTGGAGGGATCTAAAGGGGGTTTGGAGGGATCTAAAGGGGGTTTGGAGGGATCTCAGGGGGGTTTGGAGGGATCTAAAGGGGGTTTGGAGGCATCTCAGGGGGGTTTGGAGGGATCTAAAGGGGGTTTGGAGGGATCTAAAGGGGGTTTGGAGGGATCTCAGGGGGGTTTGGAGGGATCTAAAGGGGGTTTGGAGGCATCTAAAGGGGGTTTGGAGGCATCTCAGGGGGGTTTGGAGGCATCTAAAGGGGGTTTGGAGGCATCTCAGGGGGGTTTGGAGGCATCTCAGGGGGGTTTGGAGGCATCTCAGGGGGGTTTGGAGGCATCTCAGGGGGTTTGGAGGCATCTCAGGGGGGTTTGGAGGGATCTAAAGGGGGTTTGGAGGCATCTCAGGGGGTTTTGGAGGGATCTAAAGGGGGTTTGGAGGCATCTAAAGGGGGTTTGGAGGGATCTAAAGGGGGTTTGGAGGCATCTCAGGGGGGTTTGGAGGGATCTCAGGGGGTTTGGAGGGATCTAAAGGGGGTTTGGAGGCATCTCAGGGGGGTTTGGAGGCATCTAAAGAGGGTTTGGAGGCATCTCGGGGTGGTTTGGAGGGATCTAAAGGGGGTTTGGAGGTATCTAAAGGGGGTTTGGAGGCATCTCAGGGGGTTTGGAGGGATCTAAAGTGGGTTTGGAGGCATCTCAGGGAGTTTGGAGGGATCTCAGGGGGTTTGGAGGCATCTCAGGGGGTTTGGAGGCATCTCAGGGGGGTTTGGAGGGATCTAAAGGGGGTTTGGAGGCATCTCAGGGGGTTTGGAGGCATCTCAGGGGGTTTGGAGGGATCTAAAGAGGGTTTGGAGGGATCTAAAGGGGGTTTGGAGGCATCTCCGGGGGGTTTGGAGGGATCTCAGGGGGGTTTGGAGGGATCTAAAGGGGGTTTGGAGGGATCTCAGGGGGGTTTGGAGGGATCTAAAGGGGGTTTGGAGGCATCTCCGGGGGGTTTGGAGGGATCTCAGGGGGGTTTGGAGGGATCTAAAGGGGGTTTGGAGGGATCTCAGGGGGGTTTGGAGGTATCTAAAGGGGGTTTGGAGCTCTTTTGGAGGTATCTGAGGAGCTTTGGAGGTATCTGAGGAGCTCTGGAGGTATCTGTGGAGCTTTGGTGGTATCTGAGGACCTTTGTGGTCCTCTGTTGTCCTCCTGTGCAGCTCCAACGCGCCGTTGGCCCCGAGATCACCAAAACGGACCTGGTGGGCGCCTTCCAGAGCCTCATGAAGGACTGCGAGGCCGAAGTGAGAGCGGCCGCGTCCCACAAGGTCAAAGGTCAGTGAGGACATCACGAGGTCCCACCAAGAACCTCATTGTGGCCCTTAAGGTGGTCCCAATGGCCACAAAGAGGACCTTTGGGTCTTCAGGTGGTCCTGAAGGCCCCAAAGATGGTTCTTGGAGGACCTCAATGCTCCAAAGATGGTTCTTGGAGGACCTCAATGCTCCAAAGATGGTTCTTGGAGGTCCTCAATGCTCCAAAGATGGTTCTTGGAGGACCTCAATGCTCCAAAGATGGTTCTTGGAGGTCCTCAATGCTCCAAAGATGGTTCTTGGAGGTCCTCAATGCCCCAAAGATGGTTCTTGGAGGACCTCAATGCTCCTGAGATGGTTCTTGGAGGACCTCAATGCTCCTGAGATGGTTCTTGGAGGACCTCAATGCCCCAAAGATGGTTCTTGGAGGTCCTCAATGCTCCAAAGATGGTTCTTGGAGGACCTCAATGCTCCAAAGATGGTTCTTGGAGGTCCTCAGTGCTCCAAAGATGGTTCTTGGAGGTCCTCAATGCTCCTGAGATGGTTCTTGGAGGACCTCAATGCTCCAGAGATGGTTCTTGGAGGACCTCAATGCTCCAGAGATGGTTCTTGGAGGACCTCAATGCTCCAAAGATGGTTCTTGGAGGTCCTCAATGCCCCAAAGATGGTTCTTGGAGGACCTCAATGCCCCAAAGATGGTTCTTGGAGGACCTCAATGCTCCAAAGATGGTTCTTGGAGGACCTCAATGCTCCAAAGATGGTTCTTGGAGGTCCTCAGTGCCCCAAAGATGGTTCTTGGAGGTCCTCAATGCCCCAAAGATGGTTCTTGGAGGTCCTCAATGCTCCAAAGATGGTTCTTGAAGGACCTCAATGCTCCAAAGATGGTTCTTGGAGGTCCTCAATGCTCCAAAGATGGTTCTTGGAGGTCCTCAGTGCTCCAAAGATGGTTCTTGGAGGTCCTCAATGCCCCAAAGATGGTTCTTGGAGGTCCTCAATGCTCCAAAGATGGTTCTTGGAGGTCCTCAATGCTCCAAAGATGGTTCTTGGAGGTCCTCAATGCTCCAAAGATGGTTCTTGGAGGACCTCAATGCTCCAAAGATGGTTCTTGGAGGTCCTCAATGCTCCAAAGATGGTTCTTGGAGGACCTCAATGCTCCAAAGATGGTTCTTGGAGGACCTCAATGCTCCAAAGATGGTTCTTGGAGGTCCTCAATGCTCCAAAGATGGTTCTTGGAGGACCTCAATGCTCCAAAGATGGTTCTTGGAGGTCCTCAATGCCCCAAAGATGGTTCTTGGAGGACCTCAATGCTCCAAAGATGGTTCTTGGAGGTCCTCAATGCTCCAAAGATGGTTCTTGGAGGACCTCAATGCTCCAAAGATGGTTCTTGGAGGTCCTCAATGCTCCTGAGATGGTTCTTGGAGGTCCTCAATGCTCCAAAGATGGTTCTTGGAGGACCTCAATGCTCCAAAGATGGTTCTTGGAGGACCTCAATGCTCCAAAGATGGTTCTTGGAGGACCTCAATGCTCCAAAGATGGTTCTTGGAGGTCCTCAATGCTCCAAAGATGGTTCTTGGAGGTCCTCAATGCCCCTGAGATGGTTCTTGGAGGACCTCAATGCTCCAAAGATGGTTCTTGGAGGTCCTCAATGCTCCAAAGATGGTTCTTGGAGGACCTCAATGCTCCTGAGATGGTTCTTGGAGGACCTCAATGCTCCAAAGATGGTTCTTGGAGGTCCTCAATGCTCCAAAGATGGTTCTTGGAGGACCTCAATGCTCCAAAGATGGTTCTTGGAGGTCCTCAGTGCTCCAAAGATGGTTCTTGGAGGACCTCAATGCTCCAAAGATGGTTCTTGGAGGTCCTCAATGCCTCTGAGATGGTTCTTGGAGGACCTCAATGCTCCAAAGATGGTTCTTGGAGGTCCTCAATGCTCCAAAGATGGTTCTTGGAGGTCCTCAATGCTCCAAAGATGGTTCTTGGAGGTCCTCAATGCTCCTGAGATGGTTCTTGGAGGTCCTCAATGCTCCTGAGATGGTTCTTGGAGGACCTCAATGCCCCAAAGATGGTTCTTGGAGGACCTCAATGCCCCAAAGATGGTTCTTGGAGGTCCTCAATGCCCCAAAGATGGTTCTTGGAGGTCCTCAATGCTCCAAAGATGGTTCTTGGAGGTCCTCAATGCTCCTGAGATGGTTCTTGGAGGTCCTCAATGCTCCAAAGATGGTTCTTGGAGGTCCTCAATGCTCCTGAGATGGTTCTTGGAGGTCCTCAGTGTTCCAAAGATGGTTCTTGGAGGACCTCAGTGCTCCAAAGATGGTTCTTGGAGGACCTCAGTGCTCCAAAGATGGTTCTTGGAGGTCCTCAATGCCCCAAAGATGGTTCTTGGAGGTCCTCAATGCTCCTGAGATGGTTCTTGGAGGTCCTCAATGCTCCAAAGATGGTTCTTGGAGGTCCTCAATGCTCCTGAGATGGTTCTTGGAGGTCCTCAGTGCTCCAAAGATGGTTCTTGGAGGACCTCAGTGCTCCAAAGATGGTTCTTGGAGGACCTCAGTGCTCCAAAGATGGTTCTTGGAGGTCCTCAATGCTCCAAAGATGGTTCTTGGAGGACCTCAATGCCCCAAAGATGGTTCTTGGAGGACCTCAATGCCCCAAAGATGGTTCTTGGAGGTCCTCAATGCCCCAAAGATGGTTCTTGGAGGTCCTCAATGCTCCAAAGATGGTTCTTGGAGGTCCTCAATGCTCCAAAGATGGTTCTTGGAGGTCCTCAATGCTCCAACGATGGTTCTTGGAGGACCTCAATGCCCCAAAGATGGTTCTTGGAGGTCCTCAAGGCCCCTGAGATGGTTCTTGGAGGTCCTCAAGGCCCCTGAGATGGTTCTTGGAGGTCCTCAGTGCTCCAAAGATGGTTCTTGGAGGACCTCAATGCTCCTGAGATGGTTTTTGGAGGTCCTCAATGCTCCAAAGATGGTTCTTGGAGGTCCTCAATGCCCCAAAGATGGTTCTTGGAGGACCTCAATGCTCCAAAGATGGTTCTTGGAGGTCCTCAGTGCCCCAAAGATGGTTCTTGGAGGTCCTCAATGCTCCAAAGATGGTTCTTGGAGGTCCTCAATGCCCCAAAGATGGTTCTTGGAGGTCCTCAATGCTCCAAAGATGGTTCTTGGAGGTCCTCAATGCTCCAAAGATGGTTCTTGGAGGACCTCAATGCTCCAAAGATGGTTCTTGGAGGACCTCAATGCTCCTGAGATGGTTCTTGGAGGTCCTCAGTGCTCCAAAGATGGTTCTTGGAGGTCCTCAATGCTCCAAAGATGGTTCTTGGAGGACCTCAATGCCCCAAAGATGGTTCTTGGAGGTCCTCAGTGCTCCAAAGATGGTTCTTGGAGGTCCTCAATGCTCCAAAGATGGTTCTTGGAGGTCCTCAATGCTCCAAAGATGGTTCTTGGAGGACCTCAATGCTCCTGAGATGGTTCTTGGAGGACCTCAATGCCCCAAAGATGGTTCTTGGAGGTCCTCAGTGCCCCAAAGATGGTTCTTGGAGGACCTCAACGCTCCAAAGATGGTTCTTGGAGGACCTCAATGCTCCAAAGATGGTTCTTGGAGGTCCTCAATGCTCCAAAGATGGTTCTTGGAGGTCCTCAATGCTCCAAAGGTGGTTCTTGGACGACCTCAATGCCTCTGAGATGGTTCTTGGAGGTCCTCAATGCTCCAAAGATGGTTCTTGGAGGACCTCAATGCTCCAAAGATGGTTCTTGGAGGTCCTCAATGCTCCAAAGATGGTTCTTGGAGGTCCTCAGTGCTCCAAAGATGGTTCTTGGAGGTCCTCAATGCCCCAAAGATGGTTCTTGGAGGTCCTCAATGCCCCTGAGATGGTTCTTGGAGGTCCTCAGTGCTCCAAAGATGGTTCTTGGAGGACCTCAATGCTCCAAAGATGGTTCTTGGAGGTCCTCAATGCTCCAAAGATGGTTCTTGGAGGACCTCAATGCTCCAAAGATGGTTCTTGGAGGTCCTCAATGCTCCAAAGATGGTTCTTGGAGGACCTCAATGCCTCTGAGATGGTTCTTGGAGGTCCTCAATGCTCCAAAGATGGTTCTTGGAGGACCTCAATGCCCCAAAGATGGTTCTTGGAGGACCTCAATGCCCCAAAGATGGTTCTTGGAGGACCTCAATGCTCCAAAGATGGTTCTTGGAGGACCTCAATGCTCCAAAGATGGTTCTTGGAGGTCCTCAGTGCCCCAAAGATGGTTCTTGGAGGTCCTCAATGCCCCAAAGATGGTTCTTGGAGGACCTCAATGCTCCAAAGATGGTTCTTGGAGGTCCTCAATGCTCCAAAGATGGTTCTTGGAGGTCCTCAATGCTCCAAAGATGGTTCTTGGAGGACCTCAATGCTCCTGAGATGGTTCTTGGAGGTCCTCAATGCTCCAAAGATGGTTCTTGGAGGTCCTCAGTGCTCCAAAGATGGTTCTTGGAGGTCCTCAATGCTCCTGAGATGGTTCTTGGAGGTCCTCAATGCCCCAAAGATGGTTCTTGGAGGACCTCAATGCTCCAAAGATGGTTCTTGGAGGACCTCAGTGCTCCAAAGATGGTTCTTGGAGGTCCTCAGTGCTCCAAAGATGGTTCTTGGAGGTCCTCAATGCTCCAAAGATGGTTCTTGGAGGACCTCAGTGCTCCAAAGATGGTTCTTGGAGGTCCTGAAGGCCCCAAAGATGGTTCTTGGAGGTCCTCAATGCTCCAAAGATGGTTCTTGGAGGTCCTCAGTGCCCCAAAGATGGTTCTTGGAGGACCTCAATGCCCCAAAGATGGTTCTTGGAGGACCTCAATGCTCCAAAGATGGTTCTTGGAGGACCTCAATGCTCCAAAGATGGTTCTTGGAGGACCTCAATGCCTCTGAGATGGTTCTTGGAGGACCTCAATGCTCCAAAGATGGTTCTTGGAGGTCCTCAATGCCCCAAAGATGGTTCTTGGAGGACCTCAATGCCTCTGAGATGGTTCTTGGAGGTCCTCAATGCCCCAAAGATGGTTCTTGGAGGTCCTCAGTGCTCCAAAGATGGTTCTTGGAGGTCCTCAATGCTCCAAAGATGGTTCTTGGAGGTCCTCAGTGCTCCAAAGATGGTTCTTGGAGGTCCTCAATGCTCCAACGATGGTTCTTGGAGGACCTCAATGCTCCAAAGATGGTTCTTGGAGGTCCTCAATGCCCCAAAGATGGTTCTTGGAGGTCCTCAATGCTCCAAAGATGGTTCTTGGAGGTCCTCAATGCCCCTGAGATGGTTCTTGGAGGTCCTCAGTGCTCCTGAGATGGTTCTTGGAGGTCCTCAATGCTCCAAAGATGGTTCTTGGAGGACCTCAATGCTCTAAAGATGGTTCTTGGAGGCCCTCAATGCCCCAAAGATGGTTCTTGGAGGTCCTCAATGCTCCAAAGATGGTTCTTGGAGGACCTCAATGCCCCAAAGATGGTTCTTGGAGGTCCTCAGTGCCCCAAAGATGGTTCTTGGAGGTCCTCAATGCCCCAAAGATGGTTCTTGGAGGACCTCAATGCTCCAAAGATGGTTCTTGGAGGTCCTCAATGCTCCAAAGATGGTTCTTGGAGGTCCTCAATGCTCCTGAGATGGTTCTTGGAGGTCCTCAATGCTCCTGAGATGGTTCTTGGAGGTCCTCAAGGCCCCTGAGATGGTTCTTGGTGGCCTGAGGAGAAGGTCCGAGTGTCCTCTCCTGATGCCACCGCGTTCCTCCGTAGAGTTCTGCGAGAACCTCTCCCCGGACTGCCGCGAGGCCGTCATCATGGGGCAGATCCTGCCCTGCATTAAGGTATGGACAACCCAGGAGAGGACAACCCCGGGAGAGGACAACCTGGAGGTGGTGGGAGGGGGTGGGACCTCATGGGAACCTCTCCTGGTGAGGAGGCGGTTGTGGTGGTGGCATCAAAGGGGGCTTTGGGGTCGAAATAGGGGCGCTCAGGGGTGGTGGGACGGCGTGGAGGTATCTCAGGAACGTCACGGAGGGACCTTCTGGGGTGGTGGGACGTCATGGAGATGTCCTTGAGGACCTCCAGTTGGGCCTTTAGGGGTGGTGGGACCTCATGGAGAGGTCCTTGAGGACCTTCTGGGGTGGTGGGACCTCATGGGAACATCTCTAAGGACCTCCCGGAGTGGTGGGACCTCATGGAGACATCGTTGAGGACCTCCAGAGGGACCTTGTGGGGTGGTGGGACCTCATGGGAACATCTCTAAGGACCTTTTGGGGTGGTGGGACCCCATGGAGACGTCCTTGAGGACCTCCAGAGGGACCTTGTGGGGTGGTGGGACCTCATGGGAACATCTCTAAGGACCTTTTGGGGTGGTGGGACCCCATGGAGACGTCCTTGAGGACCTCCAGAGGGACCTTGTGGGGTGGTGGGACCTCATGGGAAGATCTCTAAGGACCTTCTGGGGTGGTGGGACCTCATGGAGATGTCCTTGAGGACCTCCAGTTGGACCTTTTGGGGTGGTGGGACCTCATGGGAACATCTCTAAGGACCTTTTGGGGTGGTGGGACCCCATGGAGACGTCCTTGAGGACCTCCAGAGGGACCTTGTGGGGTGGTGGGACCTCATGGGAAGATCTCTAAGGACCTTCTGGGGTGGTGGGACCTCATGGAGATGTCCTTGAGGACCTCCAGTTGGACCTTTTGGGGTGGTGGGACCTCATGGGAACATCTCTAAGGACCTCCCGGTGTGGTGGGACTTCCTGGAGATGTCCTTGAGGACCTCCAGTTGGGCCTTTAGGGGTGGTGGGACCTCATGGAGACGTCCTTGAGGACCTTCTGGGGTGGTGGGACCTCATGTAGACATCCTTGAGGACTTTTTGGGGTGGTGGGACCTCATGGAGAGGTCCTTGAGGACCTTCTGCGTTGGTGGGACCTCATGGGAACATCATAGGGACCTCCAGGGGGACCTTCTGGGGTGGTGGGACCTCATGGAGTGGTCCTTGAGGACCTTCTGGGGTGGTGGGACCTCATGGGAAGATCTCTAAGGACCTTCTGGGGTGGTGGGACTTCCTGGAGACGTCCTTGAGGACCTCCAGTTGGGTCTTTAGGGGTGGTGGGACCTCATGGAGAGGTCCTTGAGGACCTTTTGGGGTGGTGGGACCTCATGGGAACATCTTGAGGACCTCCAGGGGGACGTTCTGGGGTGGTGGGACCTCATAAGAACATCTTGAGGACCTCCAGTTGGGCCTTTAGGGGTGGTGGGACCTCATAGGGATGTCCTTGAGGACCTTTTGGGATGGTGGGACCTCATGGAGAGATCCTTGAGGAGCTTGTGGGGTGGTGGGACTTCATGGGAACATCTTGAGGACCTCCAGGGGGACCTTTTGGGGTGGTGGGACCTCATGGAGAGGTCCTTGAGGACCTTCTGGGGTGGTGGGACCTCATGGGAACATCTCTAAGGACCTCTAGGGGTGGTGGGACTTCCTGGAGACGTCCTTGAGGACCTCCAGTTGGGCCTTTAGGGGTGGTGGGACCTCATGGAGACGTCCTTGAGGACCTTTTGGGGTGGTGGGACCTCATGGGGCTGTCCTTGAGGACCTTTTGGGGTGGTGGGACCTCATGGGAACATCTTGAGGACCTCCAGGGGGACCTTCTGGGTGGTGGGACCTCATGGGAACATCTCTAAGGACCTTCTGGGGTGGTGGGACCTCATGGAGACGTCCTTGAGGACCTCCAGTTGGGCCTTTTGGGGTGGTGGGACCTCATGGGAACATCTCTAAGGACCCCCTGGGTTGGTGGGACCTCATGTAGACATCCTTGAGGACCTTTTGGGGTGGTGGGACCTCATGGGAACATCTTGAGGACCTCCAGGGGGACCTTCTGGGGTGGTGGGACCTCATGGGAACATCTTGAGGACCTCCAGTTGGGCCTTTTTGGGTGGTGGGACCTCATGGGGAAGTCGTTGAGGACCTTGTGGGGTGGTGTTCGGTGGTGGGAACCCATGGGGACGTCTCGGCAGGAGTTGGTGTCGGACGCCAACCAACACGTGAAGTCGGCGTTGGCCTCGGTCATTATGGGACTGTCACCGATTTTGGGCAAAGACAACACCGTGGAGCATCTGCTGCCCCTCTTCCTGGCGCAGCTCAAGGACGAGGTGAGGACCTCCAGAGGGACACGGGGGACACCACCATCTCCAGAGGTTCCACCTCCAAAGGTTCCATCATCTCCAAAGGTTCCTTCTCCATAGGTTCCACCATCTCCATAGGTTCCTTCTCCGAAGGTTTTACCTCCAAAGGTTCCATCATCTCCATAGGTTCCTTCTCCATAGGTTCCATCTCCAAAGGTTCCATCATCTCCAAAGGTTCCTTCTCCATAGGTTCCTTCTCCATAGGTTCCATCTCCAAAGGTTCCTTCTCCAAAGGTTCCTTCTGCAAAGGTTCCTTCTCCATAGGTTCCATCTCCAAAGGTTCCATCATCTCCATAGGTTCCTTCTCCAAAGGTTCCTTCTCCAAAGGTTCCACCATCTCCATACGTTCCTTCTCCATAGGTTCCATCTCCAAAGGTTCCACCTCCAAAGGTTCCATCATCTCCAAAGGTTCCTTCTCCAAAGGTTCCATCATCTCCATAGGTTTTATCTCCAAAGGTTCCTTCTCCATAAGTTCCATCATCTCCATAGGTTCCTTCTCCATAGGTTCCTTCTCCAAAGGTTCCTCCATCTCCAAAGGTTCCTTCTCCAAAGGTTCCTTCTCCAAAGGTTCCATCTCCATAGGTTCATTCTCCATAGGTTCCTTCTCCAAAGGTTCCACCTCCATTACTTCCACCATCTCCAAAGGTTCATTCTCCATAGGTTCCATCTCCAAAGGTTCCATCATCTCCAAAGGTTCCATCTCCAAAGGTTCCTTCTCCATAAGTTCCATCATCTCCAAAGGTTCCTTCTCCAAAGGTTCCTTCTCCAACGTTTCCACCTCCATTACTTCCACCATCTCCAAAGGTTCCTTCTCCAAAGGTTCCTCCATCTCCAAAGGTTCCTTCTCCATAGTTTCCTTCTCCAAAGGTTCCATCTCCATAGGTTCATTCTCCATAGGTTCCATCTCCAAACGTTCCATCATCTCCATAGGTTCCTTCTCCAAAGGTTCCACCTCCATTACTTCCACCATCTCCAAAGGTTCCGCCTCCAAAGGTTCCTTCTCCATAGTTCCATCTCCATAGGTTCCACCTCCAAAGGTTCCTTCTCCATAGTTCCATCTCCAAAGGTTCCTTCTCCATAGTTCCATCTCCAAAGGTTCCATCTCCAAAGGTTCCATCTCCAAAGGTTCCTCCTCCATTACTTCCACCATCTCCAAAGGTTCCTTCTCCATAGTTCCATCTCCAAAGGTTCCATCTCCAAAGGTTCCTCCTCCCTTAGTTCCCCCTCTTTAAGTTCTCCATGGATCGACGCCACCTCCGTGTCCCCCATCCCTTTGGTTCCCCCTCCCTTTGTTCCCGGTCCTTTTGTTCCCCCCATTTTTGGTTCCCCCATCCTTTGTCCCCCATCCCTTTTGTCCCCCCCATCCTTTGTCCCCTGTCCTTTTGTTCCCCCCATCCTTTTGTTCCCCCCGTTTTTGAGTCCCCCCCATCCTTTGGTTCCCCCCATCCTTTGTCCCCCGTCCTTTTGTTCCCCCCATTTTTGGGTCCCCCCATCCCTTTCTCCCCCATCCCTTTGTTCCCCATCCCTTTGTTCCCCATCCTTTCTCCCCTGTCCTTTTGTTCCCCCCATTTTTGGTTCCCCATCCCTTTGTCCCCATCCCTTTGTCCCCCATCCCTTTTGTCCCCCATCCCTTTATCCCCCATCCCTTTGTCCCCCCCATCCTTTGTTCCCCCATCCCTTTGTTCCCCCATCCCTTTGTTCCCCATCCCTTTGTTCCCCATTCCTTTGTCCCCGGTCCTTTGGTTCCCCCCATTTTCGGTCCCCCCATCCCTTTGTTCCCCATCCCTTTGTTCCCCATCCCTTTGTTCCCCATCCCTTTGTTCCCCATCCCTTTTGTCCCCCATCCCTTTTGTTCCCCCCATCCTTTGTCCCCTGTCCTTTTGTTCCCCCCATTTTTGGGTCCCCCCATCCCTTTCTCCCCCATCCCTTTGTTCCCCATCCCTTTGTTCCCCCCATCCTTTGTTCCCCCATCCCTTTGTTCCCCCCATCCTTTGTCCCCGGTCCTTTTGTCCCCCCATTTTTGAGTCCCCCCATCCCTTTGTCCCCTCCATCCCTTTTATTCCCCCATCCTTTTGTTCCCCCCATTTTCAGTTCCCCCCATCCCTTTCTCCCCCATCCTTTGGTTCCCCCCATTTTCAGTTCCCCCCATCCTTTCTCCCCCATCCCTTTGGTCCCCCCCATTTTCGGTCCCCCCCATTTTCGGTCCCCCCCCGGGTTTTTGACCCCCCCGGTCTCTCTCGGACGGTGTCGGCAGTGCCCGGAAGTTCGCCTCAACATCATTTCCAACCTGGACTGCGTGAACGAGGTGATCGGCATCCGGCAGCTCTCGCAGTCGCTGCTGCCGGCCATCGTCGAGCTCGCCGAGGACGCCAAGTGGCGCGTGCGCCTCGCCATCATCGAGTACATGCCCCTGCTCGCCGGGCAGCTGGTGAGCGCTGGGAGGGACTGGGAGCCACTGGGAATGGACTGGGAGCCACTGGGAGCCACTGGGAGCCACTGGGAATGGACTGGGAGGCACTGGGAGCCACTGGGAGGGACTGGGAGAGAACTACGGGCTGATATGGGGGCACTGGGAGCCACTGGGAGCCACTGGGAGCCACTGGGAGCTGATAGGAGGGCACTGGGAATGGACTGGGAGGCACTGGGAGGCACTGGGAGGCACTGGGAGAGCAGAATGGGGTGATATGGGGGCACTGGGAGGGACTGGAAATGGACTGGGAGGCACTGGGAGGCACTGGGAGGGACTGGGAGGGAACTACGGGCTGATATGGGGGCACTGGGAGGGACTGGGAGGCACTGGGAGCCACTGGGAGGGACTGGGAGGGAACTACAGGCTGATATGAGGGCACTGGGAGGGACTGGGAGCCACTGGGAGGCACTGGGAGGGACTGGGAGGGAACTACGGGCTGATATGGGGGCACTGGGAGCCACTGGGAGGCACTGGGAGCCACTGGGAGGGACTGGGAGAGAACTACGGGCTGATATGGGGGCACTGGGAGCCACTGGGAGCCACTGGGAGCCACTGGGAGCCACTGGGAGCTGATAGGAGGGCACTGGGAATGGACTGGGAGGCACTGGGAGCCACTGGGAGGGACTGGGAGGGAACTACAGGCTGATATGAGGGCACTGGGAGGGACTGGGAGCCACTGGGAGGCACTGGGAGGGACTGGGAGGGAACTACGGGCTGATATGGGGGCACTGGGAGCCACTGGGAGGCACTGGGAGCCACTGGGAGGGACTGGGAGAGAACTACGGGCTGATATGGGGGCACTGGGAGCCACTGGGAGCCACTGGGAGCCACTGGGAGCTGATAGGAGGGCACTGGGAATGGACTGGGAGGCACTGGGAGCCACTGGGAGGGACTGGGAGGGAACTACGGGCTGATATGAGGGCACTGGGAGGGACTGGGAGGGACTGGGAGGGAACTACGGGCTGATATGAGGGCACTGGGAGGGACTGGGAGGCACTGGGAGGCACTGGGAGAGCAGAATGGCTGATATGAGGGCACTGGGAGGCACTGGGAGGGACTGGGAGGCACTGGGAGGGACTGGGAGGGACTGGGAGGGAACTATGGGCTGATATGAGGGCACTGGGAGGGACTGGGAATGGACTGGGAGGCACTGGGAGCCACTGGGAATGGACTGGGAGCCACTGGGAGCCACTGGGAGGGAACTATGGGCTGATATGAGGGCACTGGGAGGGACTGGGAATGGACTGGGAGGCACTGGGAGCCACTGGGAGCCACTGGGAATGGACTGGGAGCCACTGGGAGCCACTGGGAGGGAACTATGAGCTGATATGAGGGCACTGGGAGGGACTGGGAATGGACTGGGAGGCACTGGGAGCCACTGGGAGCCACTGGGAATGGACTGGGAGCCACTGGGAGCCACTGGGAGGGAACTATGGGCTGATATGAGGGCACTGGGAGGGACTGGGAATGGACTGGGAGGCACTGGGAGCCACTGGGAGCCACTGGGAGGGACTGGGAAGGACTGGGAGGGAACTATGGGCTGATATGAGGGCACTGGGAGGGACTGGGAGGGACTGGGAGGCACTGGAGGCAGAGTGGGGTGATAGGAGGGCACTGGGAGGGACTGGGAGGCACTGGGAGGGACTGGGAGAGCAGAGTGGGCTGATATGAGGGCACTAGGAGGGACTGGGAATGGACTGGGAGGCACTGGGAGGCACTGGGAGGGACTGGGAAGGACTGGGAGAGCAGAGTGGGCTGATATGAGGGCACTAGGAGGGACTGGGAATGGACTGGGAGCCACTGGGAGGCACTGGGAGGGAAGAATGAGCTTCAGTGAGGGCACTGGGAGGGACTGGGAATGGACTGGGAGGCACTGGGAGGGCAGAGTGGGCTGATAGGAGGGCACTGGGAGGGACTGGGAGGGACTGGGAGCCACTGGGAGGGAAGAATGGGCTGATATGACGGCACTGGGAGGGACTGGGAGGCACTGGGAGCCACTGGGAGCCAGTGGGAGGGAACTATGGGCTGATATGAGGGCACTGGGAGGCACTGGGAGGGACTGGGAGAGAACTATGGGCTGATATGAGGGCACTGGGAGGCACTGGGAGGGACTGGGAGAGAACTATGGGTTGATATGAGGGCACTGGGAGGGACTGGGAGGGACTGGGAGGGACTGGGAGCCACTGGGAGAGAACTATGGGCTGATATGAGGGCACTGGGAGGCACTGGGAAGGACTGGGAGAGAAGAATGGGTTGATATGAGGGCACTGGGAGGGACTGGGAGGGACTGGGAGGGACTGGGAGGGAACTATGGGCTGATATGAGGGCACTGGGAGGCACTGGGAGGGACTGGGAGGCACTGGGAGAGCAGAATGGGCTGATATGAGGGCACTGGGAGGGACTGGGAGGCACTGGGAGCCACTGGGAGGGCAGAGTGGGGTGATAGGAGGGCACTGGGAGGGACTGGGAGGGACTGGGACGGACTGGGAGAGCAGAATGGGGTGATAGGAGGGCACTGGGAGGCACTGGGAGGCACTGGGAGGCACTGGGAGAGCAGAGTGGGCTTCCATGGAGGAACTGGGAGGCACTGGGAGGAACTGGGAGACACTGGGAGGGCAGTAGAGCCTTCTGTGGCGGTACTGGGGAGTAACTGGGAGGCACTGGGAGGAACTGGGAGGAACTGGGAGGCACTGGGAGGGCAGTAGAGCCTTCTGTGGGGGCACTGGGGAGTAACTGGGGGGCACTGGGAGGAACTGGGAGGCACTGGGAGGGCAGTAAAGGCTTCTGTGGAGGTACTGGGGAGTAACTGGGAGGCACTGGGAGGCACTGGGAGGCACTGGGAGGAACTGGGAAGGAACTGAGAAGGCACTGGGAGGCACTGGGAGGCACTGGGAGGCACTGGGAAGGAACTGGGAGGATACTGGGAGGCACTGGAAGGAACTGGGAGGATACTGGGAGGATACTGGGATGATACTGGGAGGCGCTGGGGAGGCACTGGGAGGATACTGGGAGGCACTGGGAGGATACTGGGAGGCACTGGGAGGATGCTCTGGCCTTGGCAGGGGCTGGGGGGGCACTGGGCCATACTGGGAGGGTACTGGTTTGTATTGGGATGGGTACTGGTCTCTACTGGGAGGGTAGGGGTTCTTACTGGTTTGTACTGGGAGGGCAGAGGTTCTTACTGGTCTGTACTGGTTTTGTCTCCGCAGGGGGTGGAGTTCTTCGATGAGAAACTGAACTCCCTCTGCATGGCCTGGCTGGTGGACCACGGTGGGCACTGGGAGCTACTGGGAGCTACTGGGAGCTACTGGGAGCACAGACTGGGGGCACTGGGAGCTACTGGGAGGCCATAGAGGGGTTACTGGGGGCACTGGGAGCTACTGGGAGGCTGTAGAGGGGTTACTGGGGGCACTGGGAGCTACTGGGAGGCCGTAGAGGGGTTACTGGGAGCACTGGGAGCTACTGGGAGGCCGTAGAGGGGTTACTGGGAGCTACTGGGAGCTACTGGGAGCACAGACTGGGGGCACTGGGAGCTACTGGGAGGCCGTGGAGGGGTTACTGGGAGCTACTGGGAGCACAGACTGGGAGCACTGGGAGCTACTGGGAGCACAGACTGGGAGCACTGGGAGCTACTGGGAGGCCATAGAGGGGTTACTGGGGGCACTGGGAGCTACTGGGAGGCCGTAGAGGGGTTACTGGGAGCACTGGGAGCTACTGGGAGGCCGTAGAGGGGTTACTGGGAGCTACTGGGAGCTACTGGGAGCACAGACTGGGGGCACTGGGAGCTACTGGGAGGCCGTGGAGGGGTTACTGGGAGCACTGGGAGCTACTGGGAGCTACTGGGAGCTACTGGGAGCACAGACCGGGGGCACTGGGAGCTACTGGGAGGCCGTAGAGGGGTTACTGGGAGCTACTGGGAGCTACTGGGAGCACAGACTGGGGGCACTGGGAGCTACTGGGAGGCCGTAGAGGGGTTACTGGGGGCACTGGGAGCTACTGGGAGCTACTGGGAGCACAGACCGGGGGCACTGGGAGCTACTGGGAGGCTGTAGAGGGGTGACTGGGGGCACTGGGAGCTACTGGGAGCTACTGGGAGCACAGACTGGGGGCACTGGGAGCTACTGGGAGGCCGTAGAGGGGTTACTGGGGGCACTGGGAGCTACTGGGAGCTACTGGGAGCACAGACTGGGGGCACTGGGAGCTACTGGGAGGCTGTAGAGGGGTTACTGGGAGCTACTGGGAGGTACTGGGAGGCTGTAGAGGGGTTACTGGGAGCTACTGGGAGGTACTGGGAGGCTGTAGAGGGGTTACTGGGAGCTACTGGGAGGCTGTAGAGGGGTTACTGGGAGCTACTGGGAGGCTGTAGAGGGGTTACTGGGAGCTACTGGGAGGCTGTAGAGGGGTTACTGGGAGGTACTGGGAGGCTGTAGAGGGGTTACTGGGAGCTACTGGGAGGCTGTAGAGGGGTTACTGGGAACACTGGGAGCTACTGGGAGGCTGTAGAGGGGTTACTGGGAGCTACTGGGAGGTACTGGGAGGCTGTAGAGGGGTTACTGGGAGCACTGGGAGCTACTGGGAGGCTGTAGAGGGGTTACTGGGAGCTACTGGGAGGTACTGGGAGGCTGTAGAGGGGTTACTGGGAGCTACTGGGAGGTACTGGGAGGCTGTAGAGGGGTTACTGGGAGCTACTGGGAGGTACAGGGAGGCTGTAGAGGGGTTACTGGGAGCTACTGGGAGGCTGTAGAGGGGTTACTGGGAACACTGGGAGCTACTGGGAGGCTGTAGAGGGGTTACTGGGAGCTACTGGGAGCTACTGGGAGGCTGTAGAGGGGTTACTGGGAGCTACTGGGAGGCTGTAGAGGGGTTACTGGGAGCTACTGGGAGCTACTGGGAGGCTGTGGAGGGGTTACTGGGAGCTACTGGGAGGCTGTAGAGGGGTTACTGGGAGCACTGGGAGCTACTGGGAGGCTGTAGAGGGGTTACTGGGAGCACTGGGAGCTACTGGGAGGCTGTAGAGGGGTTACTGGGAGGTACTGGGAGGCTGTAGAGGGGTTACTGGGAGCACTGGGAGCTACTGGGAGGCTATAGAGGGGTTACTGGGAGCACTGGGAGCTACTGGGAGGCTGTAGAGGGGTTACTGGGGGCACTGGGAGCTACTGGGAGCACAGACCGGGGGCACTGGGAGCTACTGGGAGGCCGTGGAGGGGTTACTGGGAGCTACTGGGAGCTACTGGGAGCTACTGGGAGCTACTGGGAGCACAGACCGGGGGCACTGGGAGCTACTGGGAGGCCGTAGAGGGGTTACTGGGAGCACTGGGAGCTACTGGGAGCTACTGGGAGCACAGACTGGGGGCACTGGGAGCTACTGGGAGGCTGTAGAGGGGTTACTGGGAGCTACTGGGAGCTACTGGGAGCACAGACCGGGGGCACTGGGAGCTACTGGGAGGCCGTAGAGGGGTTACTGGGAGCACTGGGAGCTACTGGGAGCTACTGGGAGCACAGACTGGGGGCACTGGGAGCTACTGGGAGGCCGTAGAGGGGTTACTGGGAGCTACTGGGACTCAGCAGGGTTACTGGGAGACCTGGAGCGCTTACTGGGAGTTACTGGGAGATACTGGGAGCCGGCAGCTTTACTGGGAGACCTGGAGCGCTTACTGGGAGCTACTGGGAGCTACTGGGAGTTACTGGGAGCTGCTGGGAGCTACTGGGAGCTGCTGGGAGTTACTGGCAGGGTTACTGGGAGTTACTGGGAGTTACTGGGAGCCGGCAGCTTTACTGGGAGAGCTGGAGCACTTACTGGGAGGTACTGGGAGCCGCCAGGGTTACTGGGAGTTACCTGGAGTGCTTACTGGGAGCCACTGGGAGCTACTGGGAGCTACTGGGAGGCTATAGAGGGCTTACTGGGAGCCACTGGGAGCCATCAGAGTTACTGGGAGACCTGGAGTGCTTACTGGGAGCCACTGGGAGTTACTGGGAGACCTGGAGTGCTTACTGGGAGCCACTGGGAGTTACTGGGAGACCTGGAGCGCTTACTAGGAGCTACTGGGAGGCTATAGAGGGGTTACTGGGAGCTACTGGGAGCTACTGGGAGCCGCCAGGGTTACTGGGAGTTACCTGGAGCGCTTACTGGGAGCCACTGGGAGCCACTGGGAGCTACTGGGAGCTACTGGGAGTTACTGGGAGACCTGGAGTGCTTACTGGGAGCTACTGGGAGCCACCAGTGTTACTGGGAGACCTGAAGAGCTTACTGGGACCTACTGGGAGCCATCAGGGTTACTGGGAGACCTGAAGAGCTTACTGGGAGCTACTGGGAGCTACTGGGAGCCGTCAGTTTTACTGGGAGACCTACAGGGCTTACTGGGAGCTACTGGGAGCTACTGGGAGTTACTGGGAGACCTGGAGCGCTTACTGGGAGCTACTGGGAGGCTATAGAGGGGTTACTGGGAGCTACTGGGAGCCGCCAGGGTTACTGGGAGTTACCTGGAGCGCTTACTGGGAGCCACTGGGAGCCACTGGGAGCTACTGGGAGCTACTGGGAGTTACTGGGAGACCTGGAGTGCTTACTGGGAGCTACTGGGAGCCACCAGTGTTACTGGGAGACCTGAAGAGCTTACTGGGAGCTACTGGGAGAGCCGACAGGGTTACTGGGAGACCTGGAGAGCTTACTGGGAGCTACTGGGAGCCACCAGTGTTACTGGGAGACCTGGAGGGCTTACTGGGAGTTACTGGGAGTTACTGGGAGCCGTCAGGGTTACTGGGAGACCTGGAGAGCTTACTGGGAGCTACTGGGAGCTACTGGGAGGCTATAGAGGGCTTACTGGGAGCCACTGGGAGCCACTGGGAGCTACTGGGAGGCTGTAGAGGGGTTACTGGGAGCTACTGGGAGATTGTAGAGGGGTTACTGGGAGCTACTGGGACTCAGCAGGGTTACTGGGAGACCTGGAGCGCTTACTGGGAGTTACTGGGAGCCATCAGAGTTACTGGCAGACCTGGAGAGCTTACTGGGAGCAACTGGGAGCTACTGGGAGCTACTGGGAGGCAACAGGGTTACTGGGAGCCCTGGAGCGCTTACTGGGAGTTACTGGGAGCTACTGGGAGGCTGTAGAGGGGTTACTGGGAGCACTGGGAGGCTGTAGAGGGCTTACTGGGAGCCACTGGGAGCTACTGGGAGCTACTGGGAGGCTATAGAGGGCTTACTGGGAGCTACTGGGAGCCACTGGGAGGCTATAGAGGGCTTACTGGGAGCTACTGGGAGCTACTGGGAGGCTATAGAGGGCTTACTGGGAGCTACTGGGAGGCTATAGAGGGCTTACTGGGAGCTACTGGGAGCTACTGGGAGGCTATAGAGGGCTTACTGGGAGCCACTGGGAGCTACTGGGAGCTACTGGGAGGCTATAGAGGGCTTACTGGGAGCTACTGGGAGCCACTGGGAGGCTATAGAGGGCTTACTGGGAGCCACTGGGAGCTACTGGGAGGCTATAGAGGGCTTACTGGGAGCTACTGGGAGCCACTGGGAGGCTGTAGAGGGCTTACTGGGAGCCACTGGGAGCTACTGGGAGCTACTGGGAGGCTATAGAGGGCTTACTGGGAGCCACTGGGAGCCGCCAGGGTTACTGGGAGTTACCTGGAGTGCTTACTGGGAGCCACTGGGAGCTACTGGGAGGCTATAGAGGGCTTACTGGGAACTACTGGGAGGCTGTAGAGGGGTTACTGGGAGCACTGGGAGCTACTGGGATGCTGTAGAGGGGTTACTGGGAGCTACTGGGAGGCTGTAGAGGGGTTACTGGGAGCTACTGGGAGGCTGTAGAGGGGTTACTGGGAGCTACTGGGAGGCTGTAGAGGGGTTACTGGGAGCTACTGGGAGGCTGTAGAGGGGTTACTGGGAGCTACTGGGAGGCTATAGAGGGCTTACTGGGAGCCACTGGGAGCCACTGGGACCCCTTTAGTTCTTTCTTGGCCGTTCCCCCTCTCCTCCACCGTTTCCCCTCCGTTCTTCGTTGCCCGTATGGCCCTTTGCTCCCCAACTTTTGGCCCTTACTGGTTTTTCCCCGCTCCTTACTGGTCTTTACTGGTGTCTCCGGTCCCTCCCAGTTTACGCCATCCGCGAGGCGGCCACCAGTAACCTCCGCAAACTGGTGGAGCGCTTCGGGCAGGATTGGGCCCAGGGCACCATCGTCCCAAAGGTTTTGGCCATGGCCGGGGACCCCAATTACCTTCACCGCATGACAACGCTCTTCTGCATCAACGTAAGAACCCCCAAATTGCACTTTAGAACACCTCAAACCTTCCCTGCACCCATGGGTGCCCCCCACCCATCTCGGGGTGACCCCCAAATTCCAGGGGACCCCCCCAAAACCTTCCCCCCCCCCCCCCAAATGTGGGTGCTCTCCACTGGGTTCTTGCCCTGATGCAACCCCCAAAATCCTGGTTTTCTCCCCCAAAATTCGCTTCCCCCCCACCCCAGGGTGCACCCCAAAAGCAGGGACCCCCCTGCACCCCTGGGTGCTCCCCCAGACCTCTGGGTGCCCCCCAAATTCCAGGGGACCCCCCCAAAACCTGCCCCTCCCCCCAAATGTGGGTGCTCTCCGCTGGGTTTTTGCCCTGATGCAACCCCCAAAATCCTCATTTTCTCCCCCAAAATTCGCTTCCCCCCCACCCCAGGGTGCCCCCCAAAAACTGGGACCCCCCTGCACCCATGGGTGCTCCCCCAGACCTCTGCGTGCCCCCCAAATTCCAGGGGACCCCCCCAAAACCTGCACCCCCCCCCCAAATTGGGTTTCTCCACTGGGTCTTTGCCCTGATGCAACACCCAAAATCCTGTTTTTTTACCCCAAAATTCGCTTTGCCCCCCACCTCAGGGTGCACCCCAAAACCAGGGACCCCCCTGCACCCATAGGTGCTCCCCCAGACCTCTGGGTGCCCCCCAAATTCCAGGGGACCCCCCCAAATCCTGCCCCCCCCCCCAAATGTGGGTGCTCTCCACTGGGTCTTTGCCCTGATGCGACCCCCAAAATCCTCATTTTCTCCCCCAAAATTCACTTCTCCCCCACCCCAGGGTGCCCCCCAAAAGCAGAGACCCCCCTGCACCCATGGGTGCTCCCCCAGATCTCTGGATGCCCCCCAAATTCCAGGGGACCCCCCCAAAACCTGCCCCCCCCCCCAAAGTGGGTGCTCTCCTCTGGGTTCTTGCCCTGATGCAACCCCCAAAATCCTCATTTTCTACCCCAAAATTCGCTTCCCCCCCACCCCAGAGTGCACCCCAAAACCAGGGACCCCCCTGCACCCATGGGTGCCCCCCCAGACCTCGGGGTGACCCCCAAATTCCAGGGGACCCCCCCAAAACCTGCCCCCCCCCCCCCAAATGTGGGTGCTCTCCACTGGGTCCTTGCCCTGATGCAACCCCCAAAATCCTAGTTTTTGACCCCAAAATTCGCTTCCCCCCCACCCCAGGGTGCCCCCCAAAACCAGGGACCCCCCTGCACCCATGGGTGCTCCCCCAGACCTCGGGGTGACCCCCAAATTCCAGGGGACCCCCCCAAATCCTGCCCCCCCCCCAAATGTGGGTGCTCTCCGCTGGGTCCTTGCCCTGATGCGACCCCCAAAATCCTGGTTTTCTCCCCCAAAATTCGCTTCCCCCCCCCACCCTAGGGTGCCCCCCAAAACCAGGGACCCCCCTGCACCCATGGGTGCCCCCTCAGACCTCGGGGTGCCCCCCAAATTCCAGGGGACCCCCCCAAAACCTGCCCCCCCCCCCAAAGGTGGGTGCTCTCCACTGGGTCCTTGCCCTGATGCGACCCCCAAAATCCTGGTTTTCTCCCCCAAAATTCGCTTCCCCCCCACCCCAGGGTGCCCCCAAAAACCAGGGACCCCCCTGCACCCATGGGTGCCCCCCCAGACCTCGGGGTGCCCCCCAAATTCCAGGGGACCCCCCCAAAACCTGCACCCCCCCCCCAAATTGGGTTTCTCCACTGGGTCTTTGCCCTGATGCAACACCCAAAATCCTGTTTTTTTACCCCAAAATTCGCTTTGCCCCCCACCTCAGGGTGCCCCCCAAAACCAGGGACCCCCCTGCACCCATAGGTGCTCCCCCAGACCTCTGGGTGCCCCCCAAATTCCAGGGGACCGCCCCAAAACCTGCCCCCCCCCCCAAATGTGGGTGCTCTCCACTGGGTTCTTGCCCTGATGCAACCCCCAAAATCCTCATTTTCTACCCCAAAATTCGCTTTGCCCCCCACCTCAGAGTGCACCCCAAAACCAGGGACCCCCCTGCACCCATGGGTGCCCCCCCAGACCTCGGGGTGACCCCCAAATTCCAGGGGACCCCCCCAAATCCTGCCCCCCCCCCCCCAATGTAGGTCCGTAATGCTCCTCCACTGGGTCCTTGCCCTGATGCGACCCCCAAAATCCTGGTTTTCTACCCCAAAATTCACTTCTCCCCCACCCCAGGGTGCCCCCAAAAACCAGGGACCCCCCTGCACCCATGGATGCTCCCCCAGACCTCGGGGTGCCCCCCAAATTCCAGAGTACCCCCCCAAAACCTGCCCCCCCCCCCCAAAAGTGGGTACCTAATGCTCCTCCACTGGGTCTTTGTTTTGATGCAACCCCCAAAATCCTGGTTTTCTCCCCCAAAATTCGCTTCCCCCCCACCCCAGGGTGCCCCCCAAAAACTGGGACCCCCCTGCACCCATGGGTGCCCCCTCAGACCTCTGGGTGCCCCCCAAATTCCAGGGGACCCCCCCAAAACCTTCCCCCCCCCCCCCAAAGGTGGGTGCTCTCCACTGGGTCCTTGCCCTGATGCAACCCCCAAAATCCTGGTTTTTTACCCCAAAATTCGCTTCCCCCCCACCCCACGGTGCCCCCCAAAACCAGGGACCCCCCTGCACCCATGGGTGCCCCCCCAGACCTCTGGGTGCCCCCCAAATTCCAGGGGACCCCCCCAAATCCTGCCCACCCCCCCAAATGTGGGTGCTCTCCACTGGGTCCTTGCCCTGATGCAACCCCCAAAATCCTCATTTTCTACCCCAAAATTCGCTTTGCCCTCCACCTCAGAGTGCACCCCAAAACCAGGGACCCCCCTGCACCCATGGGTGCCCCCCCAAACCTCGGGGTGACCCCCAAATTCCAGGGGACCCCCCCAAAACCTGCCCCCCCCCCCAAATGTGGGTGCTCTCCACTGGGTTTTTGCCCTGATGTGACCCCCAAAATCCTGGTTTTCTCCCCCAAAATTCGCTTCCCACCCACCCCAGGGTGTCCCCCAAAACCAGGGACCCCCCTGCACCCCTGGGTGCTCCCCCAGACCTCTGGGTGCCCCCCAAATTCCAGGAGACCCCCCCAAAACCTGCCCCCCCCCCTTTGATTGATGCTTGGGTCACCTTTCCTGGGTCGTCTCTCGCCCCCTTTCAACCCCCGGGAACCCCAAAATCCTTCTTTTCTCCCCCAAAATCTGCCCCCTCCCCCTTTAGGTGCCCCCCAAAACTCTCAGAGCACCCCTAAAGCCCATTTTTACGCCCCCCAGGTCCTCTCGGAGGTGTGTGGGCAGGAGATAACGACCAAGCAGATGCTGCCCACGGTGCTGCGTATGGCGGCCGACGCCGTCGCCAACGTCCGCTTCAACGTCGCCAAATCCCTGCAGCGCATCGGGCCCATCCTCGACAGCGGGTACGTCCCAGTATCCCCAGTATCACCAGTATCACCAGTATAACCAGTATAACCAGTATAACCAGTATAACCAGTACGCAGTGCACGCACAGCACCCACTCCATGCAGTGCCCATAGAACAAACAGCACCAGTTCAACCAGTTTACCCAGTATATACAGTGGTGCAGCACAGCGGGACCATCCTGGACAGTGAATACAGTCCCAGTATAACCAGTATAACCAGTATAGCCAGTAAAAGAGCAGCCAGTTCACCCAGTACACCCAGCACACAGCACCCAGAGCACCCAGTCCATGCAGTGCCCATAGAACAAACAGCACCAGTTCAACCAGTTTACCCAGTATATATAGTGCAGCAGCACAGCGGGACCATCCTTGACAGCGAGTACTGTCCCAGTATAACCAGTATAACCAGTATAGCCAGTAAAAGAGCAGCCAGTTCACCCAGTATACCCAGTACACAGCACCCAGAGCACCCAGTCCATGCAGTGCCCATAGAACAAACAGCACCAGTTCAACCAGTTTACCCAGTATATACAGTGCTGCAGCACAGTGGGACCATCAGGACAGTGAGTACTGTCCCAGTATAACCAGTATAGCCAGTAAAAAGAGCAGCCAGTTCACCCAGTATACCCAGTACACAGCACCCAGAGCACCCAGTCCATGCAGTGCCCATAGAACAAACAGCACCAGTTCAACCAGTTTACCCAGTACATACAGTGCTGCAGCACAGTGGGACCATCCTTGACAGTGAGTACAGTCCCAGTATAACCAGTATAACCAGTATAGCCAGTAAAAGAGCAGCCAGTTCACCCAGTATACCCAGTACACAGCACCCAGAGCACCCAGTCCATGCAGTGCCTATAGCACACACAGCACCAGTTCAACCAGTTTACCCAGTACATACAGTGCTGCAGCACAGCGGGACCATCCTTGACAGTGAGTACAGTCCCAGTTCTCCCAGTATAACCAGTATAACCAGTATACACAGCGCGCAGAGCACCCAGTGCTCCCAGTTCTCCCAGTACACACAGCACCCAGTCCATGCGGTGCCCATAAGCACACACAGCACCAGTTCAACCAGTGCTCCCAGTACACAAACTGGTGTAGCACAGGAGGACCATCCTTGACAGTGAGTACGGTCCCAGTATAACCAGTATAACCAGTATAGCCAGCAGAGGGAGCTCCCAGTATACCCAGTACACAGCACCCAGTCCATGCAGTGCCCATAGCACACACAGCACCAGTTCAACCAGTGCTCCCAGTACACAAACTGGTGTAGCACAGTGGGACCATCCTGGACAGTGGGTATTGTCCCAGTTCTCCCAGTATAACCAGTATAACCAGTACAGACAGCACGCAGAGCCCCCGGAGCCCCTCTACACCAACCCATCGAGTTCACCCAGTGCTCCCAGTACAGACGCTATACTGGGACACGGACCCACCCTACGGAGCGGGTGCCCTCCCAGTGCTCCCAGTATAACCAGTATAACCAGTACCCCCCCGTCCCCAGGACGCTGCAGACGGAGGTGAAGCCGGTGCTGGAGAAGCTGACGCAGGACCAGGATGTGGATGTCAAATACTTTGCGCAGGAGGCGCTGAGCGGTGAGGGAATATCGGGAATATGGGAATATCGGGATATGGGGGATATCGGGATATGGGAATATCGGGATATGGGGATATGGGGGATATGGGGATATGGGGATATGGGGATATGGGGGATATGGGGATATGGGGATATGGGGATATGGGGGATATGGGGGATATGGGGGATATGGGGATATGGGGATATGGGGAATATCGGGATATGGGGGATATGGGGATATGGGGATATGGGGGATATGGGGATATGGGGGATATGGGGGATATGGGGATATGGGGATATGGGGATATGGGGGATATGGGGGATATGGGGGATATGGGGATATGGGGGATATGGGGATATGGGGGATATGGGGGATATGGGGATATGGGGATATGGGGGATATGGGGATATGGGGGATATGGGGATATGGGGATATGGGGATATGGGGGATATGGGGGATATGGGGATATGGGGATATGGGGATATGGGGGATATGGGGATATGGGGATATGGGGATATGGGGGATATGGGGATATGGGGGGATATGGGGGATATGGGGATATGGGGATATGGGGGGATATGGGGGATATGGGGGATATGGGGATATGGGGGGATATGGGGGATATGGGGGATATGGGGATATGGGGATATGGGGGATATGGGGGATATGGGGATATGGGGATATGGGGGATATGGGGGATATGGGGGATATGGGGATATGGGGGATATGGGGGATATGGGGGATATGGGGGATATGGGGGATATGGGGATATGGGGGATATGGGGGATATGGGGGATATGGGGGATATGGGGGATATGGGGGATATGGGGGATATGGGGGATATGGGGATATGGGGATATGGGGGATATGGGGATATGGGGGATATGGGGATATGGGGATATGGGGGATAGGGGGATATGGGGGATATGGGGATATGGGGGATATGGGGGATATGGGGGATATGGGGGATATGGGGATATGGGGATATGGGGGATATGGGGATATGGGGGATATGGGGGATATGGGGATATGGGGATATGGGGGATATGGGGGATATGGGGGATATGGGGGGTATGGGGATATGGGGATATGGGGGATATGGGGATATGGGGGGATATGGGGATATGGGGATATGGGGATATGGGGATATGGGGGATATGGGGGATATGGGGATATGGGGATATGGGGGATATGGGGGATATGGGGATATGGGGATATGGGGGATATGGGGGATATGGGGATATGGGGATATGGGGATATGGGGATATGGGGGATATGGGGGATATGGGGGATATGGGGATATGGGGGATATGGGGGATATGGGGATATGGGGATATGGGGATATGGGGGATATGGGGGATATGGGGGATATGGGGGATATGGGGATATGGGGGATATGGGGGATATGGGGATATGGGGGATATGGGGGATATGGGGGATATGGGGATATGGGGGATATGGGGATATGGGGATATGGGGGATATGGGGGATATGGGGGATATGGGGATATGGGGATATGGGGGATATGGGGATATGGGGATATGGGGATATGGGGATATGGGGGATATGGGGGATATGGGGGATATGGGGATATGGGGGATATGGGGGATATGGGGATATGGGGGATATGGGGGATATGGGGATATGGGGATATGGGGGATATGGGGATATGGGGATATGGGGGATATGGGGGATATGGGGATATGGGGGATATGGGGGATATGGGGATATGGGGATATGGGGGATATGGGGATATGGGGGATATGGGGATATGGGGGATATGGGGATATGGGGGATATGGGGGATATGGGGATATGGGGATATGGGGGATATGGGGATATGGGGATATGGGGGATATGGGGGATATGGGGATATGGGGATATGGGGGATATGGGGATATGGGGGATATGGGGGATATGGGGATATGGGGGATATGGGGGGGCTATGAGGGGGCTCTGGGGGGGCTCTGGGGGCCATCGGTGACTCTGTCTCTCTCTCCGCAGTTCTCGCCCTTTCCTGAGCTCTGCGAGGTCGCAGCGATGTCACCGCGCGGTGTCACCAAAAACCCCCCCTCGGTGTCCCCCCCCCTCCCCACCGCGTGACCCCCATCGTCCCCTCCCGGCGTTAATTAAAGATAATGAGGATCAACGGTGGAGATGGAGGAGATTGGGATGGAGATGGAAATTGGGATGGAGATGATGGAGATGGAGGTGTTGGAGATGGAGATGATGGGGATGGAGATGATGGGGATGGAGGTGATGGAGATGGAGATGATGGGGATGGAGATGATGGGGATGGAGGTGTTGGAGATGGAGATGATGGAGATGGAGGTGTTGGAGGTGGAGATGATGGGGATGGAGGTGATGGAGGTGGAGATGATGGGGATGGAGATGATGGGGATGGAGATGATGGGGATGGAGGTGATGGAGATGGAGATGATGGGGATGGAGGTGATGGAGATGGAGATGATGGGGATGGAGATGATGGAGGTGGAGATGATGGGGATGGAGGTGATGGAGATGAGGGTGGAGATGATGGGGATGGAGGTGGAGGTGGAGATGATGGGGATGGAGATGATGGAGATGGAGATGTTGGAGGTGGAGATGATGGGGATGGAGGTGATGGAGATGGAGATGATGGGGATGGAGGTGATGGAGGTGGAGATGATGGGGATGGAGGTGTTGGAGGTGGAGATGATGGGGATGGAGGTGTTGGAGGTGGAGATGATGGGGATGGAGGTGATGGAGGTGGAGATGATGGGGATGGAGGTGATGGAGGTGGAGATGATGGGGATGGAGGTGATGGAGGTGGAGATGATGGGGATGGAGGTGTTGGAGATGAGGGTGGAGATGATGAAGATGATGGAGATGATGGGGATGGAGGTGGAGATGATGGAGATGGAGGTGGTGGAGCGCCAACGCCCATCCGGGGTTCGAGGAGGAACCGCGGGAGTTCCTCCATCCAAGGATGGCTTTGAGCACCTCTGGGTCCACCATGAGAGTCACCTTCGGAGTGAGGGACGGAACGGAGTCGAGGGGTGGTTGGAGGTGGAACCGACCTTCAAGGTCACCCAGTATGACCAGTATAACCAGTATAACCAGTATAACCAGTATAGCCAGTATAACCAGTATAACCAGTATAACCAGTATAACCAGTATAGCCAGTATAACCAGTATAACCAGTATAACCAGTATAACCAGTATAGCCAGTATAACCAGTATAACCAGTACAACCAGTATAGCCAGTATAACCAGTATAACCAGTACAACCAGTATAACCAGTATAACCAGTATAACCAGTATAACCAGTAAAACCAGTATAACCAGTATAACCAGTACAACCAGTAAAACCAGTATAACCAGTACAACCAGTACAACCAGTAAAACCAGTATAACCAGTATAACCAGTAAAACCAGTATAACCAGTATAACCAGTAAAACCAGTAAAACCAGTATAACCAGTTCACCCAGTATAACCAGTATAACCAGTAAAACCAGTATAACCAGTATAACCAGTAAAACCAGTATAACCAGTAAAACCAGTAAAACCAGTATAACCAGTATAACCAGTAAAACCAGTAAAACCAGTATAACCAGAACAACCAGTAAAACCAGTATAACCAGTATAACCAGTATAACCAGTATAACCAGTAAAACCAGTATAACCAGTATAACCAGTTCACCCAGTATAACCAGTATAACCAGTAAAACCAGTATAACCAGTATAACCAGTAAAACCAGTAAAACCAGTATAACCAGTTCACCCAGTATAACCAGTATAACCAGTAAAACCAGTATAACCAGTAAAACCAGTAAAACCAGTATAACCAGTAAAACCAGTAAAACCAGTATAACCAGAATAACCAGTAAAACCAGTATAACCAGTATAACCAGTATAACCAGTAAAACCAGTATAACCAGTATAACCAGTTCACCCAGTATAACCAGTATAACCAGTAAAACCAGTATAACCAGTATAACCAGTAAAACCAGTAAAACCAGTATAACCAGTATAACCAGTATAACCAGTAAAACCAGTATAACCAGTAAAACCAGTAAAACCAGTATAACCAGTATAACCAGTATAACCAGTAAAACCAGTAAAACCAGTATAGCACCCAGTTCACCCAGTAAACCCATCACCAGTGCTCCCAGTTCTCCCAGTAACCCATCACCAGTGCTCCCAGTTCACCCAGTAACCCATCACCAGTGCTCCCAGTTCACCCAGTAACCCATCACCAGTGCTCCCAGTTCACCCAGTAACCCATCACCAGTGCTCCCAGTTCACCCAGTAACCCATCACCAGTGCTCCCAGTTCACCCAGTAACCCATCACCAGTGCTCCCAGTTCACCCAGTAACCCATCACCAGTGCTCCCAGTTCACCCAGTAAACCCATCACCAGTGCTCCCAGTTCACCCAGTAACCCCTCACCAGTGCTCCCAGTAAACCCATCACCAGTGCTCCCAGTTCACCCAGTAACCCCTCACCAGTGCTCCCAGTAACCCATCACCAGTGCTCCCAGTTCACCCAGTAACCCATTCCCAGTGCTCCCAGTGCTCCCAGTAACCCATCACCAGTGCTCCCAGTGCTCCCAGTAACCCATCACCAGTGCTCCCAGTTCACCCAGTAACCCATCACCAGTGCTCCCAGTTCACCCAGTAACCCATTCCCAGTGCTCCCAGTTCACCCAGTAACCCATCACCAGTGCTCCCAGTGCTCCCAGTAACCCATCACCAGTGCTCCCAGTTCACCCAGTAACCCATCACCAGTGCTCCCAGTTCACCCAGTAACCCATCACCAGTGCTCCCAGTTCACCCAGTAAACCATCACCAGTGCTCCCAGTTCACCCAGTAACCCATCACCAGTGCTCCCAGTTCACCCAGTAAACCCAGCACCAGTGCTCCCAGTTCACCCAGTAAACCCATCACCAGTGCTCCCAGTAACCCATCACCAGTGCTCCCAGTTCACCCAGTAAACCCATCACCAGTGCCCCCAGTTCACCCAGTAACCCATCACCAGTGCTCCCAGTTCACCCAGTAACCCATCACCAGTGCTCCCAGTTCACCCAGTAACCCATCACCAGTGCTCCCAGTTCACCCAGTAACCCATCACCAGTGCTCCCAGTTCACCCAGTAAACCCATCACCAGTGCTCCCAGTTCACCCAGTAACCCATCACCAGTGCTCCCAGTTCACCCAGTAAACCATCACCAGTGCTCCCAGTAACCCATCACCAGTGCTCCCAGTTCACCCAGTAACCCATCACCAGTGCTCCCAGTTCACCCAGTAACCCATCACCAGTGCTCCCAGTTCACCCAGTAACCCATCACCAGTGCTCCCAGTTCACCCAGTAACCCATCACCAGTGCTCCCAGTTCACCCAGTAACCCAGCACCAGTGCTCCCAGTTCACCCAGTAACCCATCACCAGTGCTCCCAGTTCACCCAGTTCACCCATCACCAGTGCTCCCAGTTCACCCAGTAACCCATCACCAGTGCTCCCAGTTCACCCAGTAACCCATCACCAGAGCTCCCAGTTCACCCAGTAACCCATCACCAGTGCTCCCAGTTCACCCAGTAACGCATCACCAGTGCTCCCAGTTCACCCAGTAACCCATCACCAGTGCTCCCAGTTCACCCAGTAACCCATCACCAGTGCTCCCAGTTCACCCAGTAACCCATCACCAGTGCTCCCAGTTCACCCAGTAACCCATCACCAGTGCTCCCAGTTCACCCAGTAACCCATCACCAGTGCTCCCAGTTCACCCAGTAACCCATCACCAGAGCTCCCAGTTCACCCAGTAACCCATCACCAGTGCTCCCAGTTCACCCAGTAACCCATCACCAGTGCTCCCAGTAAACCCATCACCAGTGCTCCCAGTTCACCCAGTAACCCATCACCAGTGCTCCCAGTTCACCCAGTAAAGCCATCACCAGTGCTCCCAGTTCACCCAGTAAACCCATCACCAGTGCTCCCAGTTCACCCAGTAAACCCATCACCAGTGCTCCCAGTTCACCCAGTAAACCCATCACCAGTGCTCCCAGTTCACCCAGTAACCCAGCACCAGTGCTCCCAGTTCACCCAGTAACCCATCATCACCAGTGCTCCCAGTTCACCCAGTAACCCATCACCAGTGCTCCCAGTTCACCCAGTAACCCATCACCAGAGCTCCCAGTTCACCCAGTAACCCATCACCAGTGCTCCCAGTTCACCCAGTAACCCATCACCAGTGCTCCCAGTAAACCCATCACCAGTGCTCCCAGTTCACCCAGTAACCCATCACCAGTGCTCCCAGTTCACCCAGTAAAGCCATCACCAGTGCTCCCAGTTCACCCAGTAAACCCATCACCAGTGCTCCCAGTTCACCCAGTAACCCATCACCAGTGCTCCCAGTAAACCCATCACCAGTGCTCCCAGTTCACCCAGTAAACCCATCACCAGTGCTCCCAGTTCACCCAGTAAACCCATCACCAGTGCTCCCAGTTCACCCAGTAACCCATCACCAGTGCTCCCAGTTCACCCAGTAACCCATCACCAGTGCTCCCAGTTCACCCAGTAAACCCATCACCAGTGCTCCCAGTTCACCCAGTAACCCATCACCAGTGCTCCCAGTTCACCCAGTAACCCATCACCAGTGCTCCCAGTTCACCCAGTAACCCATCACCAGTGCTCCCAGTTCACCCAGTAACCCATCACCAGTGCTCCCAGTTCACCCAGTAACCCATCACCAGTGCTCCCAGTTCACCCAGTAACCCATCACCAGTGCTCCCAGTTCACCCAGTAACCCATCACCAGTTCACCCAGTTCACCCAGTAACCCATCAGCAGTGCTCCCAGTTCACCCAGTAACCCATCACCAGAGCTCCCAGTTCACCCAGTAACCCATCACCAGTGCTCCCAGTTCACCCAGTAACCCATCACCAGTTCACCCAGTTCACCCAGTAACCCATCACCAGTGCTCCCAGTTCACCCAGTAAACCCATCACCAGTGCTCCCAGTTCACCCAGTAAAGCCATCACCAGTGCTCCCAGTTCACCCAGTAAACCCATCACCAGAGCTCCCAGTTCACCCAGTAACCCATCACCAGTGCTCCCAGTTCACCCAGTAACCCATCACCAGTGCTCCCAGTTCACCCAGTAACCCATCACCAGTGCTCCCAGTTCACCCAGTAACCCATCACCAGTGCTCCCAGTTCACCCAGTAACCCATCACCAGTGCTCCCAGTTCACCCAGTAACCCATCACCAGTGCTCCCAGTTCACCCAGTTCACCCAGTAAACCCATCACCAGTGCTCCCAGTTCACCCAGTAACCCATCACCAGTGCTCCCAGTTCCCCCAGTAACCCATCACCAGTGCTCCCAGTTCACCCAGTAACCCATCACCAGTGCTCCCAGTTCACCCAGTAAAGCCATCACCAGTGCTCCCAGTTCACCCAGTAACCCATCACCAGTGCTCCCAGTTCACCCAGTAACCCATCACCAGTGCTCCCAGTTCACCCAGTAACCCATCACCAGTGCTCCCAGTTCACCCAGTAACCCATCACCAGTGCTCCCAGTTCCCCCAGTAACCCATCACCAGTGCTCCCAGTAAACCCAGTAACCCATCACCAGTGCTCCCAGTTCACCCAGTAACCCATCACCAGTGCTCCCAGTAACCCATCACCAGTGCTCCCAGTTCACCCAGTAACCCATCACCAGTGCTCCCAGTTCACCCAGTAACCCATCACCAGTGCTCCCAGTAACCCATCACCAGTGCTCCCAGTTCACCCAGTAACCCATCACCAGTGCTCCCAGTAACCCATCACCAGTGCTCCCAGTTCACCCAGTAACCCATCACCAGTGCTCCCAGTTCACCCAGTAACCCATCACCAGTGCTCCCAGTTCACCCAGTAACCCATCACCAGTGCTCCCAGTTCACCCAGTAACCCATCACCAGTGCTCCCAGTAACCCATCACCAGTGCTCCCAGTTCACCCAGTAAACCCATCACCAGTGCTCCCAGTAACCCATCACCAGTGCTCCCAGTTACCCATCACCAGTGCTCCCAGTTCACCCAGTAAACCCATCACCAGTGCTCCCAGTTCACCCAGTAACCCATCACCAGTGCTCCCAGTTACCCATCACCAGTGCTCCCAGTTCACCCAGTAAACCCATCACCAGTGCTCCCAGTTCACCCAGTAAACCCATCACCAGTGCTCCCAGTTCACCCAGTAACCCATCACCAGCGCTCCCAGTTCACCCAGTAACCCATCACCAGTGCTCCCAGTTCACCCAGTAACCCATCACCAGTGCTCCCAGTAACCCATCACCAGTGCTCCCAGTTCACCCAGTAACCCATCACCAGTGCTCCCAGTAACCCATCACCAGTGCTCCCAGTTCACCCAGTAACCCATCACCAGTGCTCCCAGTTACCCATCACCAGTGCTCCCAGTTCACCCAGTAAACCCATCACCAGTGCTCCCAGTTCACCCAGTAACCCATCACCAGTGCTCCCAGTTACCCATCACCAGTGCTCCCAGTTCACCCAGTAAACCCATCACCAGTGCTCCCAGTTCACCCAGTAAACCCATCACCAGTGCTCCCAGTTCACCCAGTAACCCATCACCAGCGCTCCCAGTTCACCCAGTAACCCATCACCAGTGCTCCCAGTTCACCCAGTAACCCATCACCAGTGCTCCCAGTAACCCATCACCAGTGCTCCCAGTAACCCATCACCAGTGCTCCCAGTTCACCCAGTAACCCATCACCAGTGCTCCCAGTTCACCCAGTAACCCATCACCAGTGCTCCCAGTAACCCATCACCAGTGCTCCCAGTTCACCCAGTAACCCATCACCAGTGCTCCCAGTTACCCATCACCAGTGCTCCCAGTTCACCCAGTAACCCATCACCAGTGCTCCCAGTTCACCCAGTAACCCATCACCAGTGCTCCCAGTAACCCATCACCAGTGCTCCCAGTTCACCCAGTAAACCCATCACCAGTGCTCCCAGTTCACCCAGTAAACCCATCAACAGTGCTCCCAGTTCACCCAGTAACCCATCACCAGTGCTCCCAGTTCACCCAGTAAACCCATCACCAGTGCTCCCAGTTCACCCAGTAACCCATCACCAGTGCTCCCAGTACACCCAGTAACCCATCACCAGTGCTCCCAGTTCACCCAGTAAACCCATCACCAGTGCTCCCAGTTCACCCAGTAACACATCACCAGTGCTCCCAGTTCACCCAGTAACCCATCACCAGTGCTCCCAGTTCACCCAGTAACCCATCACCAGTGCTCCAGTTCACCCAGTAACCCATCACCAGTGCTCCCAGTTCCCCCAGTGCTCCCAGTACACCCAGTGCTCCCAGTTCCCCCAGTGCTCCCAGTGCTCCCAGTTCCCCCAGTGCTCCCAGTGCTCCCAGTGCTCCCAGTTCCCCCAGTGCTCCCAGTACACCCAGTGCTCCCAGTTCACCCAGTGCTCCCAGTACACCCAGTGCTCCCAGTTCCCCCAGTGCTCCCAGTGCTCCCAGTTCCCCCAGTGCTCCCAGTGCTCCCAGTGCTCCCAGTTCCCCCAGTGCTCCCAGTTCCCCCAGTGCTCCCAGTACACCCAGTGCTCCCAGTTCACCCAGTGCTCCCAGTTCCCCCAGTGCTCCCAGTTCCCCCAGTGCTCCCAGTTCACCCAGTGCTCCCAGTTCCCCCAGTGCTCCCAGTTCACCCAGTGCTCCCAGTACACCCAGTGCTCCCAGTTCAGAGGGGGCTGATAGGAGGGCACTGGGAGGGACTGGGAGCCACTGGGAGCCACTGGGAGGGAACTATGGGCTGATATGAGGGCACTGGGAGGCACTGGGAGGGACTGGGAGGCACTGGGAGAGCAGAATGGGTTGATATGAGGGCACTGGGAGGGACTGGGAGGCACTGGGAGAGCAGAATGGGGTGATAGGAGGGCACTGGGAGGCACTGGGAGGAACTGGGAGGGACTGGGAGAGCAGAATGGGCTGATATGGAGGAACTGGGAGGCACTGGGAGGAACTGGGAGAGCAGAATGGGTTGATATGAGGGCACTGGGAGGGACTGGGAGGCACTGGGAGGCACTGGGAGAGCAGAATGGCTGATATGAGGGCACTGGGAGGGACTGGGAGGCACTGGGAGGCACTGGGAGAGCAGAATGGCTGATATGAGGGCACTGGGAGGGACTGGGAGGCACTGGGAGAGCAGAATGGGTTGATATGAGGGCACTGGGAGGGACTGGGAATGGACTGGGAGGCACTGGGAGGCACTGGGAGGCACTGGGAGGGACTGGGAGGCACTGGGAGCCACTGGGAGGGAACTATGGGCTGATATGAGGGCACTGGGAGGGACTGGGAGGCACTGGGAGGCACTGGGAGAGCAGAATGGCTGATATGAAGGCATTGGGAGGGACTGGGAGGCACTGGGAGGGACTGGGAGGCACTGGGAGAGCAGAGTGGGCTGATACGAGGGCACTGGGAGGGACTGGGAATGGACTGGGAGGCACTGGGAGGCACTGGGAGGCACTGGGAGGGCAGAGGGGGCTGATAGGAGGGCACTGGGAGGGACTGGGAGCCACTGGGAGCCACTGGGAGGGAACTATGGGCTGATATGAGGGCACTGGGAGGCACTGGGAGGCACTGGGAGAGCAGAATGTGTTGATATGAGGGCACTGGGAGGGACTGGGAATGGACTGGGAGGCACTGGGAGGCACTGGGAGGCACTGGGAGGGACTGGGAGGCACTGGGAGCCACTGGGAAGGAACTATGGGCTGATATGAGGGCACTGGGAGGGACTGGGAGGCACTGGGAGGCACTGGGAGGCACTGGGAGAGCAGAATGGCTGATATGAGGGCACTGGGAGGGACTGGGAGGCACTGGGAGGGACTGGGAGGCACTGGGAGAGCAGAATGGGTTGATATGAGGGCACTGGGAGGGACTGGGAGGCACTGGGAGGCACTGGGAGAGCAGAATGGGTTGATATGAGGGCACTGGGAGGGACTGGGAGGCACTGGGAGGGACTGGGAGGCACTGGGAGAGCAGAGTGGGCTGATACGAGGGCACTGGGAGGGACTGGGAATGGACTGGGAGAGAAGAATGGGTTGATATGAGGGCACTGGGAGGGACTGGGAATGGACTGGGAGGCACTGGGAGGCACTGGGAGGCACTGGGAGGGCAGAGGGGGCTGATAGGAGGGCACTGGGAGGGACTGGGAGCCACTGGGAGCCACTGGGAGGGAACTATGGGTTGATATGAGGGCACTGGGAGGCACTGGGAGGCACTGGGAGGCACTGGGAGAGCAGAATGGCTGATATGAGGGCACTGGGAGGCACTGGGAGGCACTGGGAGGCACTGGGAGAGCAGAATGGGTTGATATGAGGGCACTGGGAGGGACTGGGAGGCACTGGGAGAGCAGAATGGGCTGATATGAGGGCACTGGGAGGCACTGGGAGGAACTGGGAGGCACTGGGAGAGCAGAGTGGGCTTCTATGGAGGAACTGGGAGGCACTGGGAGGAACTGGGAGACACTGGGAGGGCAGTAGAGCCTTCTGTGGCGGTACTGGGGGGTAACTGGGAGGCACTGGGAAGGAACTGGGAGGCACTGGGAAGGAACTGGGAGGATACTGGGATGGAGTGGGAGGATACTGGGAGGCACTGGGAAGGTCGGGGGTCATCGTCACCTTCCGCTTCAAATCTCGATGGGTCCAAAGGGTTTCTCCTCTTCCATCTCGATGGGTACAAAGGGTTTCTCCTCTTCCATCTCGATGGGTACAAAGGGTTTCTCCTCTCCCATCTCAATGGGTCCAAAGGGTTTCTCCTCTTCCATCTCGATGGGTACAAAGGGTTTCTCCTCTTCCATCTCGATGGGTACAAAGGGTTTCTCCTCTTCCATCTCAATGGGTCCAAAGGGTTTCTCCTCTTCCATCTCAATGGGTACAAAGGGTTTCTCCTCTCCCATCTCGATGGGTACAAAGGGTTTCTCCTCTTCCATCTCGATGGGTCCAAAGGGTTTCTCCTCTTCCATCTCAATGGGTACAAAGGGTTTCTCCTCTTCCATCTCGATGGGTACAAAGGGTTTCTCCTCTTCCATCTCAATGGGTCCAAAGGGTTTCTCCTCTTCCATCTCGATGGGTACAAAGGGTTTCTCCTCTTCCATCTCGATGGGTACAAAGGGTTTCTCCTCTTCCATCGTGATGGGTACAAAGGGTTTCTCCTCTTCCATCTCGATGGGTACAAAGGGTTTCTCCTCTTCCATCTCGATGGGTACAAAGGGTTTCTCCTCTTCCATCGTGATGGGTCCAAAGGGTTTCTCCTCTTCCATCTCGATGGGTCCAAAGGGTTTCTCCTCTTCCATCTCGATGGGTACAAAGGGTTTCTCCTCTTCCATCTCGATGGGTCCAAAGGGTTTCTCCTCTTCCATCGTGATGGGTACAAAGGGTTTATTTATGATATTTATTTCATGGATACCAATGGAACACTTCCTTTGCGACTTTAAAAGTAGAAGAAAAGAGCCCTCGAGATGAGGTGAAAGGGGAGGAGGAGTCTCCGATTATCCCTCCGTTATCACCCGCAAAGGATGGACCCTCCGCGGTAGCGCCGTCGGTTGTCCTCCTGCGGACGATCCCTTTGATCCGGGACCGGTGAAGGCTGAGAAGGAGCCGGACCTTTATCCACCTGATCCGCGGGATCTACGGATGAACATCAGGCGCCAGGAGGGAGAATGAAGAAATCGCCGAAACCATCGTAGCCGCCGGTATTTACCGAGGGCGGAGGGGCTGCGGGGAAGGCTCTTCCTTTATGGGTAGTGAAGGGGTTGCGCCGTACGGGAAAGGAACGCGGCCTCTCTCCGCCGTATCCTCCGAGTCTATTGCCCTCTGGCGTTGACCCGCGCGTCGCGACGCCCCCGTGATTTAAAGCCTCTGCTTCAACTGCCGTTGACGCCCGCGCGATATTCCTGGCGGGAAGGGTCAGCGGAGAAAGGGGTTACAAACCCTTATTGAGACGTAACGCCGGTAACCATAACGCTGGCGTAGCTGCGCGTACCGTCGAACGTCTCAGCGGTACAGAGGTCCTCGGGGCCAATCCCGAGGGTCAGGGTCGCACCCCACGAGGGGCTTTAGAGGCAGCGCGAGGGGAGGCAAAAAACGCCTTTTTGAAGGTTCCCCGATTGGCAAAACCCACAAAAAAGCCTTTACTGCTCTCACCCCGAGAGCCTTCGATGGACCCTTTGATCGACCCTCACACCTCTCAAGATGGAAGAGGAGAAACCCTTTGTACCCATTGAGATGGAAGAGGAGAAACCCTTTGGACCCATCGAGATGGAAGAGGAGAAACCCTTTGGACCCATCGAGATGGGAGAGGAGAAACCCTTTGGACCCATCACGATGGAAGAGGAGAAACCCTTTGTACCCATCGAGATGGAAGAGGAGAAACCCTTTGGACCCATCGAGATGGGAGAGGAGAAACCCTTTGTACCCATCGAGATGGAAGAGGAGAAACCCTTTGTACCCATCGAGATGGAAGAGGAGAAACCCTTTGTACCCATCGAGATGGGAGAGGAGAAACCCTTTGTACCCATCGAGATGGGAGAGGAGAAACCCTTTGTACCCATCGAGATGGAAGAGGAGAAACCCTTTGCACCCATCGAGATGGAAGAGGAGAAACCCTTTGTACCCATCGAGATGGAAGAGGAGAAACCCTTTGGACCCATCGAGATGGAAGAGGAGAAACCCTTTGGACCCATCGAGATGGAAGAGGAGAAACCCTTTGGACCCATCGAGATTTGAAGCGGAAGGTGACGATGACCCCCGACCTTCCCAGTGCCTCCCAGTATCCTCCCACTCCATCCCAGTATCCTCCCAGTTCCTCCCAGTGCCTCCCAGTTCCTTCCCAGTGCCTCCCA
Source organism: Cuculus canorus (assembly GCF_017976375.1). NCBI lineage: Eukaryota > Metazoa > Chordata > Aves > Cuculiformes > Cuculidae > Cuculus > Cuculus canorus. Next base: position 1,320,967 of record NC_071435.1, read on the forward strand.
GTTACCCCCCAGTACCGCCACAGAAGGCTCTACTGCCCTCCCAGTGTCTCCCAGTTCCTCCCAGTGCCTCCCAGTTCCTCCATAGAAGCCCACTCTGCTCTCCCAGTCCCTCCCAGTTCCTCCCAGTGCCTCCCAGTGCCCTCCTATCACCCCATTCTGCTCTCCCAGTCCCTCCCAGTCCCTCCCAGTCCCTCCCAGTGCCCTCATATCAGCCATTCTGCTCTCCCAGTGCCTCCCAGTGCCTCCCAGTGCCTCCCAGTGCCCTCATATCAACCCATTCTGCTCTCCCAGTGCCTCCCAGTCCCTCCCAGTGCCTCCCAGTGCCCTCATATCAGCCCATAGTTCCCTCCCAGTGGCTCCCAGTGGCTCCCAGTCCCTCCCAGTGCCCTCCTATCAGCCCCCTCTGCCCTCCCAGTGCCTCCCAGTGCCTCCCAGTGCCTCCCAGTGCCTCCCAGTCCATTCCCAGTCCCTCCCAGTGCCCTCATATCAACCCATTCTTCTCTCCCAGTCCATTCCCAGTCCCTCCCAGTGCCCTCATATCAGCCCACTCTGCTCTCCCAGTGCCTCCCAGTCCCTCCCAGTGCCTCCCAGTCCCTCCCAATGCCTTCATAGAAACCCATTCTGCCCTCCCAGTGCCTCCCAGTTACCTTCATCGCTGAAGGAACCCCTTCTGGACCACCACCTCCGGAGACGTCCGTGGATCCATGGACATCGCTACACCCCCTTTTATTCCCTTCTTTTTCCCTCCCATCCTTTTCCTCTCTCTCTCTTTTATCGCACTCCGCTTTCCGGACACAGTTCATAACGTTCCCATTGGGGTTGGAATTGAACTCCTGGAATTGTTGAATTATGGCTTTGGTTTCTCTTTGCGCTCCGAGATCAGAGCTGAAAAGAACCATCGAACGTCCACTCAGGAGGGGACCGCGACAATAGGAACAACGGATTTGTCCTCTTCCATCTCGATGGGTACAAAGGGTTTCTCCTCTTCCATCTCGATGGGTACAAAGGGTTTCTCCTCTTCCATCTCGATGGGTACAAAGGGTTTCTCCTCTTCCATCTCGATGGGTACAAAGGGTTTCTCCTCTTCCATCTCGATGGGTACAAAGGGTTTGTCCTCTCCCATCTCGATGGGTACAAAGGGTTTCTCCTCTTCCATCTCGATGGGTACAAAGGGTTTCTCCTCTTCCATCTCGATGGGTACAAAGGGTTTCTCCTCTTCCATCTCGATGGGTCCAAAGGGTTTCTCCTCTTCCATCTCGATGGGTACAAAGGGTTTCTCCTCTTCCATCTCGATGGGTACAAAGGGTTTCTCCTCTCCCATCTCGATGGGTACAAAGGGTTTCTCCTCTTCCATCTCGATGGGTACAAAGGGTTTCTCCTCTCCCATCGTGATGGGTACAAAGGGTTTCTCCTCTTCCATCTCGATGGGTACAAAGGGTTTCTCCTCTCCCATCTCGATGGGTACAAAGGGTTTCTCCTCTCCCATCTCGATGGGTACAAAGGGTTTATTTATGATATTTATTTCATGGATACCAATGGAACACTTCCTTTGCGACTTTAAAAGTAGAAGAAAAGAGCCCTCGAGATGAGGTGAAAGGGGAGGAGGAGTCTCCGATTATCCCTCCGTTATCACCCGCAAAGGATGGACCCTCCGCGGTAGCGCCGTCGGTTGTCCTCCTGCGGACGATCCCTTTGATCCGGCACCGGTGAAGGCTGAGAAGGAGCCGGACCTTTATCCACCTGATCCGCGGGATCTACGGATGAACATCAGGCGCCAGGAGGGAGAATGAAGAAATCGCCGAAACCATCGTAGCCGCCGGTATTTACCGAGGGCGGAGGGGCTGCGGGGAAGGCTCTTCCTTTATGGGTAGTGAAGGGGTTGCGCCGTACGGGAAAGGAACGCGGCCTCTCTCCGCCGTATCCTCCGAGTCTATTGCCCTCTGGCGTTGACCCGCGCGTCGCGACGCCCCCGTGATTTAAAGCCTCTGCTTCAACTGCTGTTGACGCCCGCGCGATATTCCTGGCGGGAAGGGTCAGCGGAGAAAGGGGTTACAAACCCTTATTGAGACTCAACGCCGGTAACCATAACGCTGGCGTAGCTGCGCGTACCGTCGAACATCTCAGCGGTACAGAGGTCCTCGGGGCCAATCCCGAGGGTCAGGGTCGCACCCCACGAGGGGCTTTAGAGGCAGCGCGAGGGGAGGCAAAAAACGCCTTTTTGAAGGTTCCCCGATTGGCAAAACCCACAAAAAAGCCTTTACTGCTCTCACCCCGAGAGCCTTCGATGGACCCTTTGATCGACCCTCACACCTCTCAAGATGGAAGAGGAGAAACCCTTTGTACCCATCGAGATGGAAGAGGAGAAACCCTTTGTACCCATTGAGATGGAAGAGGAGAAACCCTTTGTACCCATCGAGATGGAAGAGGAGAAACCCTTTGTACCCATCGAGATGGAAGAGGAGAAACCCTTTGTACCCATCACGATGGAAGAGGAGAAACCCTTTGGACCCATCGAGATGGAAGAGGAGAAACCCTTTGGACCCATCGAGATGGAAGAGGAGAAACCCTTTGTATCCATCGAGATGGAAGAGGAGAAACCCTTTGTATCCATCGAGATGGGAGAGGAGAAACCCTTTGTACCCATCGAGATGGAAGAGGAGAAACCCTTTGTACCCATCGAGATGGAAGAGGAGAAACCCTTTGGACCCATCGAGATGGAAGAGGAGAAACCCTTTGTACCCATCGAGATGGAAGAGGAGAAACCCTTTGTACCCATCGAGATGGAAGAGGAGAAACCCTTTGTACCCATCGAGATGGAAGAGGAGAAACCCTTTGTACCCATCGAGATGGAAGAGGAGAAACCCTTTGGACCCATCGAGATGGAAGAGGAGAAACCCTTTGTACCCATCGAGATTTGAAGCGGAAGGTGACGATGACCCCCGACCTTCCCAGTGCTTCCCAGTATCCTCCCACTCCATCCCAGTATCCTCCCTGTTCCTTCCCAGTGCCTCCCAGTTACCCCCCAGTACCGCCACAGAAGGCTCTACTGCCCTCCCAGTGTCTCCCAGTTCCTCCCAGTGCCTCCCAGTTCCTCCATAGAAGCCCACTCTGCTCTCCCAGTGCCTCCCAGTTCCTCCCAGTGCCTCCCAGTGCCCTCCTATCACCCCATTCTGCTCTCCCAGTCCCTCCCAGTCCCTCCCAGTCCCTCCCAGTCCCTCCCAGTGCCCTCATATCAGCCATTCTGCTCTCCCAGTGCCTCCCAGTGCCTCCCAGTCCCTCCCAGTGCCCTCATATCAACCCATTCTGCTCTCCCAGTGCCTCCCAGTCCCTCCCAGTGCCTCCCAGTGCCCTCATATCAGCCCATAGTTCCCTCCCAGTGGCTCCCAGTGGCTCCCAGTCCCTCCCAGTGCCCTCCTATCAGCCCCCTCTGCCCTCCCAGTGCCTCCCAGTGCCTCCCAGTGCCTCCCAGTCCATTCCCAGTCCCTCCCAGTGCCCTCATATCAACCCATTCTTCTCTCCCAGTCCATTCCCAGTCCCTCCCAGTGCCCTCCTATCAGCCCACTCTGCTCTCCCAGTGCCTCCCAGTCCCTTCCAGTGCCTCCCAGTCCCTCCCAATGCCTTCATAGAAACCCATTCTGCCCTCCCAGTGCCTCCCAGTTACCTTCACCGCTGACCCCCAAACCAACAACCGCGGCCGCCAGGAGAAGCGCCTGGGCCAGAGGAGGACCCCCACCTGCAACGCCGCCTCAGGTGCTCCTCTCTTGGCACCTGAGGGCTCCCGGGTGGCCTTGGGCGCATCTCCATGGGGTTGAGGTGGGACCACGGCGGATGGCCGGGAGGAATCCGGTGGATGGAGCGACGTCAAAGGCAGCTCCGCAGCAGCCGAACTTGGAAGATCTTCCCCACCGTGAGATCCCATGGATGGAAGAGGGGAGCAGAGGAACCCCTTCTGGACCGCCACCTCCGGAGACGTCCGTGGACCCATGGACATCGCTACAACCCCTTTTATTCCCTTCTTTTTCCCTCCCATCCTTTTCCTCTCTCTCTCTTTTATCGCACTCCGCTTTCCGGACACAGTTCATAACGTTCCCATTGGGGTTGGAATTTAACTCCTGGAATTGTTGAATTATGGCTTTGGTTTCTCTTTGCGCTCCGAGATCAGAGCTGAAAAGAACCATCGAACGTCCACTCAGGAGGGGACCGCGACAATAGGAACAACGGATTTGTCCTCTTCCATCTCGATGGGTACAAAGGGTTTCTCCTCTCCCATCTCGATGGGTACAAAGGGTTTCTCCTCTTCCATCTCGATGGGTCCAAAGGGTTTCTCCTCTTCCATCTCAATGGGTACAAAGGGTTTCTCCTCTCCCATCGTGATGGGTACAAAGGGTTTCTCCTCTTCCATCTCGATGGGTACAAAGGGTTTCTCCTCTCCCATCTCGATGGGTACAAAGGGTTTATTTATGATATTTATTTCATGGATACCAATGGAACACTTCCTTTGCGACTTTAAAAGTAGAAGAAAAGAGCCCTCGAGATGAGGTGAAAGGGGAGGAGGAGTCTCCGATTATCCCTCCGTTATCACCCGCAAAGGATGGACCCTCCGCGGTAGCGCCGTCGGTTGTCCTCCTGCGGACGATCCCTTTGATCCGGGACCGGTGAAGGCTGAGAAGGAGCCGGACCTTCATCCACCTGATCCGCGGGATCTACGGATGAACATCAGGCGCCAGGAGGGAGAATGAAGAAATCGCCGAAACCATCGTAGCCGCCGGTATTTACCGAGGGCGGAGGGGCTCCGGGGGAGGCTCTACCCATCACGATGGAAGAGGAGAAACCCTTTGTACCCATCGAGATGGGAGAGGAGAAACCCTTTGGACACATCGAGATGGAAGAGGAGAAACCCTTTGTACCCATCGAGATGGGAGAGGAGAAACCCTTTGTACCCATCGAGATGGGAGAGGAGAAACCCTTTGTACCCATCGAGATGGAAGAGGAGAAACCCTTTGGACCCATCGAGATGGAAGAGGAGAAACCCTTTGTACCCATCGAGATGGAAGAGGAGAAACCCTTTGGACCCATCGAGATGGAAGAGGAGAAACCCTTTGTACCCATCGAGATGGAAGAGGAGAAACCCTTTGTACCCATCACGATGGAAGAGGACAAATCCGTTGTTCCTATTGTCGCGGTCCCCTCCTGAGTGGACGTTCGATGGTTCTTTTCAGCTCTGATCTCGGAGCGCAAAGAGAAACCAAAGCCATAATTCAGTTCCAGGAGTTAAATTCCGATCCCAATGGGAACGTTATGAACTGTGTCCGGAAAGCGGAGTGCGATAAAAGAGAGAGAGAGGAAAAGGATGGGAGGGAAAAAGAAGGGAATAAAAGGGGGTGTAGCGATGTCCATGGATCCACGGACGTCTCCGGAGGTGGTGGTCCAGAAGGGGTTCCTCTGCTCCCCTCTTCCATCCATGGGATCTCACGGTGGGGAAGAGCTTCCAAGTTCGGCTGTTCCGGAGCTGCCTTTGACGTCGCTCCATCCACCGGATTCCTCCCGGCCATCCGCCGTGGTCCCACCTCAACCCCATGGAGATGCGCCCAAGGCCACCCGGGAGCCCTCAGGCGCCAAGAGAGGAGCGCCCGAGGCGGCGCTGGAGGTGGGGGTCCTCCTCTGGCCCAGGCGCTTCTCCTGGCGGCCGTGGTCGTTGGTTTGGGCGTCAGTGATGAAGGTAACTGGGAGGCACTGGGAGGGCAGAATGGGTTTCTATGAAGGCATTGGGAGGGACTGGGAGGCACTGGGAGGGACTGGGAGGCACTGGGAGAGCAGAGTGGGCTGATATGAGGGCACTGGGAGGGACTGGGAATGGACTGGGAGGCACTGGGAGGCACTGGGAGGCACTGGGAGGCACTGGGAGGGCAGAGGGGGCTGATAGGAGGGCACTGGGAGGGACTGGGAGCCACTGGGAGCCACTGGGAGGGAACTATGGGCTGATATGAGGGCACTGGGAGGCACTGGGAGGGACTGGGAGGCACTGGGAGAGCAGAATGGGTTGATATGAGGGCACTGGGAGGGACTGGGAGGCACTGGGAGGCACTGGGAGAGCAGAATGGCTGATATGAGGGCACTGGGAGGGACTGGGAGGGACTGGGAGGCACTGGGAGAGACTGGGAGGGGCTGGGAGAGCAGAATGGGTTGATATGAGGGCACTGGGAGGCACTGGGAGGCACTGGGAGGCACTGGGAGAGCAGAGTGGGCTTCTATGGAGGAACTGGGAGGCACTGGGAGGAACTGGGAGACACTGGGAGGGCAGTAGAGCCTTCTGTGGCGGTACTGGGGGGTAACTGGGAGGCACTGGGAAGGAACTGGGAGGATACTGGGATGGAGTGGGAGGATACTGGGAGGCACTGGGAAGGTCGGGGGTCATCGTCACCTTCCGCTTCAAATCTCGATGGGTCCAAAGGGTTTCTCCTCTTCCATCTCGATGGGTACAAAGGGTTTCTCCTCTTCCATCTCGATGGGTACAAAGGGTTTCTCCTCTTCCATCGTGATGGGTACAAAGGGTTTCTCCTCTTCCATCTCGATGGGTACAAAGGGTTTCTCCTCTTCCATCTCGATGGGTACAAAGGGTTTCTCCTCTTCCACCTCGATGGGTACAAAGGGTTTCTCCTCTTCCATCTCGATGGGTACAAAGGGTTTCTCCTCTTCCATCGTGATGGGTACAAAGGGTTTCTCCTCTTCCATCGTGATGGGTCCAAAGGGTTTCTCCTCTTCCATCTCGATGGGTACAAAGGGTTTCTCCTCTTCCATCTCGATGGGTACAAAGGGTTTCTCCTCTTCCATCGTGATGGGTCCAAAGGGTTTCTCCTCTTCCATCTCGATGGGTCCAAAGGGTTTCTCCTCTTCCATCTCGATGGGTACAAAGGGTTTCTCCTCTTCCATCTCGATGGGTCCAAAGGGTTTCTCCTCTTCCATCTCGATGGGTACAACGTACATCTATGCCAACGTACCCTCATTCGTGGGAAACAATGGGATTATCGACGCCGGAGCCCTCCAAGAATCAGTGGCCAAACAATCGCCGAAAGGACATACTGTGCCTTCTACCAAGTCCTTGGGATTCACCTATTCCGGTGGCTGCACAACACCACGAGGTCTTGGAGGAAGCCGTAGCCTTTGTCACGGCCGCCGTCAATTCGTCGGACCTTTGGATCCCTCCGGGAAAAGATTCAAATCCCACCGCCATGGAAGTACGATGGCTCAGTCCGTGATCCCAAAACCTTTACCGATAGGAAACGACGTAGAAAATTTACACCACGTGCAGAAACTATTAGGAACGACGAACCGGATCCGTCCGCTGTTGGGAATTCCTAACGCGGACTTATCCGTTATTGGAACCGCTCAAGGGAGACACTGATTGCGTTCCCACCGCAATTTTGGCCCCGAGGCCATTGATCCTCTACCGAACGCCGCTTCGAACAAGCGCATCGGTGGGCTCCCGAACCCCCTTTTTATCCGATCCTTTCAAACCCCGCTCCACAGCCTCATGCTCCGATATTCCAGTGGGATCCTAGAAGATCACACCCACCGTTGAGCACTGAATGGATCTTTCGGGCCGAATCGATCCCTCAAAACCCATTTTTACTCAGCGCGAAGTGTTTGTTTGCTTAATCAGCGCTTATGGACATCATCAGGAATGGATTTTCCCGTCCGCCCGTGGGAAATCGGTGTTTGCAATGTATTTATCGGCAATCGAACGCCTTCACTACGGCACTTCCTGACCGTATAGGACCACTCGCGTCCCATCCGCCTTCGCGTACGTTATTCAACGCCGACTTCCGATCAATGCCTAAACCCAAAAAAAAGAGTGGCCGAGCACTACAATCCCTCATTGGATTTACAGATGGATCCGGGAAAACGCAGAGGTCGGTTACCTTATGGTGGGATGACCAACGTCAACATGGTCAACGTTCCATCATGACCAACGTGAACGATGGAACTCAGACGTAGGCACCGTCCTTGGGTCCCCTCAAAGAGTGGAAGGAATTGCGGTACTCCAAGTTTTTTGGAATCCCAGAATCCCCAGGTTGGAAAGGACCCATTGGATCATGGAGTCCAACCATTCCCAACACTCCCTAAACCGTGGCCCGAAGCACTTCATCCACCGCTTAATTTTGTCACCGATTCCGCTTACGTTGCGGGGATTGAAGAGAGAGACGAAGCATCTTTACGGCGTGACCTTTCGCACCCTAAATCCTTTGTTTTGTTCCAGGAGCTCATTTTTTCTCTTGGATTCTCGCCCTCACCCCTATTTTATTACGGATATTAATCACACCCTTCTCTTCCAGGCTTTATCGCAGAAGGGAACGGACGATCCCATCCGTTGGGTCTAAAACCTCTCCGATAAAGGCAGATAATGGACCTCCACACATCTCAACCGCAACGAAGGCGTTCTTTGACTCTTTGGGGCGTAACCCCATCTCTCCGGTACCCCTCATTCCCCCTCAGCTCAACCTTTGATGGAGCGCTCTCACCGCTCGCTGAAACGTTTACGACAACAACAAAAAAGGGGGAAGAGGAATCGTTACTCCTGAGGAGCGCTTGAAGAAAGCTTTGTGTGTTTATAACCTTTTGAATGGTTCTTCGGTGGATAACGACCCTCCAATTGTTCGGTGTTTTAATACAACCGCGTCGAGGCGAGAGTCAAAGCCACGGTATTGGTTGGCGACCCTAAAACTGGGAAGGTCATGGGATCGTCTCCTCTTATTCCGTGGGGCAGAGGTTATGCTGTGTCTCCGCGGAGAACGGCTCCCGATGGACTCCGGCAAAGAATGTGTGACCCTTCCGTGGATCCTTACAAGAGAAAACCTCAATCATCCTCGGGATCGGTTCCCCCAACAACAATTTGGCGAATCCACGGAGGAAGGTTGGGATGAGAGGGGCTGAACACGGGAAGCGCGAAGAGACTGTATGAACCAGGGCAGAAGGACATCCGTCGCCGGAATCACTTCCGCCTTATGCAAATCTTGTGGACATTGGGGTTTGTGTGTGTGTGAGAAGGGGTGGTGGCGCTGAGCAGCTCTCGCAAAGCGACGGTGTGAGGGCGGCTTAGAAAAAGAGATGGATGTGGGAAGACTTCTGCTCCCCACAGAATCATCACCAGGTTGGAAAGGAGCCATTGGATCATCGAGTCCAACCATTCCTAACACTCCCTAAACCATGGCCCTCAGCACTTCATCCACCCGTTCCTTAAACACCTCCAGGGAAGGCGACTCCACCACCTCCCTGGGCAGCTGTTCCAGTGCCGATGACTCTTTCTGTGAAGAGTTTTCTTCTGATATCCAACCTGAACCTCCCCTGACGGAGCTTCAGGCCATTCCCTCTTGTCCTGTCCCCTGTCCCTTGGGAGAAGAGCCCAGCTCCCTCCTCTCCACAACCTCCTTTCAGGCAGTTGTAGAGAGCGATGAGGTCTCCCCTCAGCCTCCTCTTCTCCAGGCTAAACAACCCCAGCTCTCTCAGCCGCTCCTCGTAAGACTTGTTCTCCAGCCCCCTCACCAGCTTCGTTGCTCTTCTCTGGACACGCTCCAGAGCCTCAACATCCTTCTTGTGGTGAGGGGCCCAGAACTGAACACAGTATTCGAGGTGCGGTCTCACCAGTGCTGAGTACAGAGGGAGAATAACCTCCCTGGACCTGCTGGTGACCCCATTTCTGATACAAGCCAAGATGCCGTTGGCCTTCTTGGCCACCTGGGCACACTGCTGGCTCATGTTCAGTCGGCTGTCAACCAGCACCCCCAGGTCCTTCTCTTCTGTGCAGCTCTCCAGCCATTCTTCCCCCAGTCTGTAGCGCTGCATAGGGTTGTTGTGCCCCAAGTGCAGGACCCGGCATTTGGCCTTGTTGAACCTCATGCCATTGGTCTCGGCCCAGCGGTCCAGCCTGTTCAGATCCCTTTGCAGAGCCTCCCTACCCTCCAGCAGATCCACACTTCCTCCCAGCTGAGTGTCATCTGCAAACTCGCTGAGGGTGCACTCAATGCCTTCATCCAGGTCCTTTTTCTCTCGCCCGCCAGCCCTGGGCTGTGCTCGGTTCAGAGCTTGGGGATGGGCCCCTTCGTCCTGCAGCCTCGGGCATGGAGGCTTTCGCCGCTGTCTGCGCGGAGCCGCTGTGTTCCCTCTGCAATTGCTGCCGGCGTTGCTTGTGATGGGATCAGCGCCGTCAGGAACAACAGAGACTGTTCACAGCTCCCCTTACAGCTGGGCTTGGGAAATCGAGATCTGCACAATTATGAACATAGAATCATAGAAACCACCACGGGACATAGCTCGTTCTTCCAGGTTTATTGAAGACAAGAAATATTGGGATGTGGCCACTCTGGGAGGAGAACTCGGTCTCTCCAAGGCTCAGAAGGGCCACCAGCACAGACACCGCAGTCTCCATCTTGGAGTTGGCCTCTCTTTCGACAGGATGTAGAAGGTCTGAATTGCCAGGGAGCTGACACAGATATCTGGGTCCTCCCTCAAGGGCAGAAGGGCTGCAAGGGCAGGAAGCAGAGATCAGAGATTCATGGAATGGTTTGGGTCGGAAAGGACCTTAAAGACCATCCAGTTCCAACCCCTGTGCCATGGGCAGGGACACCTCCCACTGCATCAGGTTCTCAAAGCCCCATACAACTTGCCCTTGAACACCTGAAGGGTGGGACAGGCAACACTTCTCTGGGCAACCTGGGCCAGGGCCTCCCCACCCTCACAGGATAACATTTCTCCCTAAGATCTCACCTCAATCTCCCCTCTTTCAGCTCAAAACCATTCCCCTCCTCCCATCCCTGCACTCCCTGATCCAGAGCCCCTCCTCAGCTTTCCTGGAGCCCCTTTCCGTACCAGAATGTTCCTCTAAGGTCTCCCCAGAGGTGATCCCCACTGCCTTTAGGGACCCCCAGGAGTCCCCCCAACCCCTCCAAGCCCCGCTCATCTCTTTGCTCGGCCAGGAGGAGCAGCTGAGACAGAGCCCAGCTGGAAACTCCTGCTCAGGAAAGGCCCATCTGCCCCTGACATGTTCCTCTGCCCCTGGAGCGTTTCCCTGGAGCAGAATGAATCATGGCAGTTCTGCCCAGGCTCTATCCTTGCCCCACCAGCCCCAGCCCTGCCCCTCCTCACCGTCGCAGATCTCCAGCAGCTTCTCTGAGCTCCGGTTCTTCAGGCAGCGTGTGGCCAGACCTGGACAGAGTACTCGGTCACACCTCCTGCTCCCCACCACTCCCAGTTCCCGGCCCTGGTGCAGGGTTACCCCAGGATGGACAGTGCCCAGGGTGCAGGGATGAAGCTTGGCTCCTGATCCCCCTGGTGTGGTGGGCACTCCTCGGGACAACCAGGCCTCCAGCAGCCACTGGGCTGTCCTGTGCTGCCAGCGCAGCCGTGGGGACTGGGGCCAGGCTGCCAGGAGAATCACAGAATGGATTGGGTTGGAAGGGCCCTCAAAGCCCATCCAGTTTCAAACCCTTGCCATGGACAGGGACACCTCCCACTGGATTAGGCTGCTCAAAGCCCCATCCAACCTGGCCTTGAGCAGCTCCAGGGAGAGGATCTTGGAGTTCTGTTTGACAGCAAGTTAGAATCGTGAAACCATGGGTTGGGTTGGAAGGGACCTCAAAGCCCATCCGGTTCCATCCGTCTGCCACGGGCAGGGACAGCTCCCACTGGACCAGGCTGCCCAAGTCCCCATGCAACCCGGTGTTGAACACCTCCAGGGATGGGGCAACCACAACTTCTCTGGGCAACCTGAGCCAGGGCCTCCCCACCTTCATCATGAAGAATCTCTTCCTAAAGTCTGATCTACATTTCCCCCCCTCCAATTTAAAGCCATTGTTCTCGTCTTATCACTCTGTGCCCTTATAAAGTCCTAGAATCATGGAATGCTTTGGGTTGGAAGGGACCTTAGAGATCACAAAGATTGGAGAGGGACGTGGGGGTGGTGGCTCACCTAGAAACCTGATGGCCGCCGTGCGCAAGCTGGCCTGAGGGTCCCGCAGGTAGGGCAGGCTCTGGCGCAGGAATTTGTCCGCTTGGCTCCTGTTGCGCTCCAGCTGGAAGGTGCACAAGGACACAGAGCTGGTTGAGATGCTCTGCAGCCACCGGAGCAGTCCTCTCTCCCAGCATCCTCCTTCCCTCCCAGCCAGGAGCCAGCTGGGGCTGAGGTTCAGAGAGAGCCTGGGTGTGCCCAGACCTGCCCTGTCCCACTGCCAGGGCTGGGCTGGGCCAGCATCTCCTTCAGCATCCAGGGGCAGGGAGGGGAGTGGAGCTGGAAGGAGCCCGTGGGGGGTCCATGCTCGAGGGCAGGGAAGGAGGAAGCGGCTCCAGGCTCCGGGCTCACGGGCATGGGGGACAGCGCTCATCCAGCCTGGCCTGGGGCTTCGGGGTTCTCCTCACCAAGCACTCTCCGATCAGGGTGGTCTCATACGTCCGGGCCAGGCAGTCAAGTTTCTCCCACTCCAGGAACTCTGAGCAGACCAGGAGGGTGTCTCTGGAAGCCTGCAGAGAAGCAGAGGCTGAGAGACGGTGCCACAGCCCAGGGAAGGAGACCTGGCATCCTCCTCCTCTCACCCAAGCTCTGAGGTATTTCCAGCAGGGTCTGAGCCGGAACTCAGTGATATGATCTCCCCTCAGCCCTTTCTTCTCCAGGCTAAACAACCCCAGGTTCCTCAGCTGCTACTCGTAAGATTTTTTCTGCAGCCCTTTCATCAGCTTTGTCGCTCTTCTTTGGATGCACTTCAGGACCTCAATGTCCTTCTTATAGTGCGGGATCCAAAACTGAACGTAGGATTTGAGGTGTGGCCTCACCAGTACTGAGTCCAGGGGCAGAATCGCTTCCCTGGTCCTGTTTACCACACAGTTCCTGATGCAAGCCAAGATGCTATTGGCCTTCTTGGCCACCTTGGCCACTGCTCACTCATCCTCCAGCAGGACGCGTGGCTGTCCCGCTCCTTCATTCTGTGCTCCGTGTGGGCCCAGCTCTGATCCCAGGATGCAGGGTGGGTCCCCCTCCAGCTCCATCTGCCTTACCACTGCTCTCCCTGCCCCCGGCTGGGGAACGAGCTGGCTCTCCTCACCCTGGACGTGCAGCCCCCTTGGCGCACACTGAGGTCACTGTCCCGGTGCAAGGGGAGCTGGGGAAGCAGGGCTGCACCCCTGGGAATTGCCTGCAATGTTCTCTGGGAGCTGTGGCAGACTCTGGCCCAAAGCCCTGGGGGTCTCTGGCACAGCCCTGGGGACAGGGCTTGGGGCTCAAAGCCCTGGCCTCCCACACCTGCAGGGAGAGCTGGGAAGCCTGAAGGGACTTGTGTGTCCACTGGCCTTGGGCTGCTCCTGCTGAAGGAGGCAGGGCAGCGCTGGCAAATGTCTGTGCCAGGTTCTCCGGTGCTGCTGGGACCCTGGATCTGGGCTAGGGGAAGGCAGAATGTGTAGAGAGGGGCTGTGAGGGGACCCTATCTCCCCACCCTCCTCTGTAGCCGGCAGTGGTGGGACCAGCGCAGGGAATGAGAGGAGCGGTGGGACCCTGGGGGGACACATTCCCAGGCTCTGACATCCAGCAGCCCTTGCCCTGCACACCAAGGCCACCCTCATGGTGTCCACATGCCCGTCCTCGCTGCCCCGGTCACTGCTCACCGCACCTTGGCCACATTCCCCATCTGGTCGTTCATGCGGAGGAATAGCGGGAGCAGGGCCCTCTGCACATTCTTCTTCATCTTCCCCTTGTGCCTCCCCTCCACTGCCTTCACGGCGTCTCTGAAAAGGATGATGGAGAGCCGCCGCACCTCGCTGTGCTCCTGCAAGGGAGGAGAATGGGAATTCAGCCACAGCTGCTCCCTGCGCATGGCGAGCGAGGGTGTTAGCGTGGCGGATGTGAGGGCGGACGCTTTGGGGTCAGATCCCCAGCACTGGGGCTGTGGGGCAGAGCGGCAGCTGTGGCCAAACGGCCCTGAGCCCTGAACCGCCCCACGGGAGGTGTGAGGAGGGTCCCCCTGTCCGTGTTCTGCCCCCGGGGCTGCACTTAGGGGCAACGTCGGTGCAGAGGACCATTCAGGGCTGAGGCTCCCATGGCTCCTTACATCATCAAAGAAGGGCAGGAGCTTTTCCGCCAGTTGCAGAGCAATGGGCCTGGCCTCCTCCCTCGGCATGAGATCCATCACGTTCCTGAGGAGTTCCAGGGCCTTCATCCTGACATCACTGCTGGCGTCCTGCAGGTTCTCCATGACATCTGGCAGAAGGACCGTCATTTTTCTGGCCTGTGTGAAACCATTTCGTTGTTGTGAAGGGGGAAAAGACCACAATGACAAAAATGCCGAGTGCCCGCCTGCTGTTTGGCTTCTCCACAGGTGGGACAGGAGTGTCTGCAGCACCTCCTGGCAGGCAGTGGCTGCTGATGGGGATGCAGGGAGAGCTTGAGGACGGGAAGGGAATGCAGGAGAGCCATGTCTCTCACTCAGCCACCCCCTTTTCTGACCAGCCTGAAGGGGCAGATGGATTAGTTTCCCTCTGTGCCTGGAGAGTCCCGCAGGCACTCTCAAGCCCCCTCCAGTGCAGGAAGGGTGACTGGAACTGTCACCCACCATTCTGACCCCCAGCCCATGCCAAGTCAGCTCATTCCCACTGCCCCAGGCCCCAGCAGCCAGTATAGCTCCACTTGGCTCCACCCCACTCACCATATTGGGTGTCTCTGACAGCATGACGAGAGCTCTGAGTGCCAGCGAGAGCATCACTGGGCTCGGATGCCTCAGGTACCTCTGGGCTTTGTACAGGGCAGCAAACTGCTTTGCTCCAATGTCATTGTAGAGCAGCTGCTGAAACACAGAGAGCAGTGAGAGTTGCAGAGCCTGCTGGGCTCCCTGCGCCTCTCCGGCACAAAGGAGATGGGAGACATGGGCAGTGGCAAGGGTCTCCTCTCCCCAGGCTTGAAGCCACCTCAGGCTGTGCTGAAGGCCCTGCCCCAGCAACTGCTCTGCCCCTTGCTCTGCCCCTGCCGCAGGTGTCCATGCTGCAGAGCCGTGCAGGGGATGCAGCAGGAGGGAAGCAGAGTGCTGCAAGGCAGGGGATGCAGCAGGAGGGAAACAGAGGGGCTGTGTCCGTGTATACCCCCAGAGGTGCCCATCTGGAAGCAGGGAGAAGGGGAGGGGCTGTGCCTGTTTCCAAGGAATGCAGGCACAACCCTGCAGGGAGCACGGTCACTTACAGCCAAAACGAGGATGAAGCTGTCCTCCGTGGCGCAGCTGAACACCCTGCGCAGCCTCTTGTCCTGGAGCACTTCAAGCAGCTCCATCAAGACGTTATGCAAACTCACAGGCAGGGAGATCATCACCTCCCACATGGCCAGGGCAGCGCTGCAGATCCAGAGCGCTGGCTCAGCAACGCTGCCTCAGCCACTGCCCCATGCCTAGTCAGCTCATCTGCACCCTGGTGGGGCTGCAGCCCTGCCCCATCCCACCCCCATCACTTGGGGGGCCCTACCTGGGCAGGTAGGAGGAGGATTGGGGGGGGGGGGCTTCCCATGTGGCAGGGAGAAACGTGATGGTGGGGCTCTGGCTTGGCCAGCTCTCAGTATTGTCCTGGCCAGTACCTGTCACATGTTGGAGAGACCTTCAAGAGGCTCCTGACTGCTTCCCTGGGGCTCTGCTGGGTCAACAGGAGAAGGAGCGAGACCAAGACGTGCCAGGCTTCCTCCACGTGGATGGACTTCATGTTTGCGTGGATGACCCTCACGATCTTTGGCACCTGGAGGGGACACAGAGAAGGATGCTGCTGCCACTGGAGTGCAGCCATGTCCCGAGCGTCCACTGCAACTGCTGCCCTTCCCATCCCTCTGCTGCCTTGGAATGGCTCCAGGTGCCCCAGAGAGCTGGGTTAGGGACCAAGGGAAGAACCAGGCCTGACAGGGCTGGTGGGCAGGGCAATCCAGCCCCAGGGCGCTTACATTTGTCAGACATGAGGCAGGGTTCCTCAGGGCCATATGCAGGATACTTATGCCCTTCTGTCGTACATGTAAGTTGTCTGCAGTCAAGTCCTCGATGGCCTCGAGGAGAACGTCAGTTAAGAGGGAAGAGTGGAGGTATTCTCCAGACACCTGCGGGAGGAAGGAAGGGAGGGAAGACGTGTCATGCTGAGCACCCTCATGGTGCTGCTTGGCTGAGCGACGTGAACGGCTCCTGCAAGAGACGCCCAGCAGTGCTGTCAGCAGAGCCCACAGGAAGGCAGGGCACAGGGGTTGCAGTTTCTGCAGGGCAGAGGATGAGAGCGGAGGGTCCTCAGGACAGCAGGAGGAGGGCTGGGCTCATGGACATCATCTATTGGCCCTACAGGCCACCAGGGCTCACTGGTGGTCAGGAGGTCTGGAGCTGCTGCTGGGACACTGGAGTGCTGCCCCCGGATCATCCTTGCTTGGGGACAGCAAGAACCCTCTCCCCAGGGACAGTGAGGCCATGTAAGCCCTGCTGGATCTGGGTCCCTTTACTCACAGAAACGTCCTGGCGATGCGAGCAGGAACTGCTCGAGTTGCTGCTGTCGAGCACAGAAGGCAACGAGGTGCTCCCAGAATGCCGTCTGGGTTGGAGCTCTGGGTGCTCTTCATTCTTCTCTGGCAGAGTCTCGCCTACAGGGAGGGCAAACACAAATGAGTTGGTGGGACACAGCATCCTTGCCGATGAGCTTCCCAAACAGGGAAAAGGGCTTTAAGCATGGCCTGGCTGAGGATGGAGGCTGTGCAGGGGTGGCTCCTGGCCCCCAGCAACCCTGGCATCCCAGTCCTGCCATGCCCTCTGCCCGTGGGGCTCCGGCTGCTTCTATGCCAAGGAAATGGGATGCCGGCATCATAGAATCCCTAGGCTGGAAAAGAAATTTCAGATCATCAAGCCCAACCATACCTATCCACTACTAAACCAGATCCCTGAGTAATTAATCTGCCCGGCTTTTAAAAACCTTCAGGAATGGTGACTCCACCACCTCCTTGGGAGCCGCTCCAGTGCCTGAGAACCCTTTTGGTGAAGAAATGTTCCCAAACGTCCAATCTGAACCTGCCCTGGTGCTACTTGAGGCCATTCCCTCTTGTCCTATCACTTAGGAGAAGAAACCAACAGCCAGCTGTCCACAACCTCCTTTCAGGCAGTTGTAGACAGTGATAAGGTCTCCCCTCAGCCTCCTCTTCTCCAGGCTAAACCCCAGGTCCCTCAGCTGCTCCTCCTAAGACTTTTCTCCAAGCCTTGACCCAACCTCGCCCTCACTCACTGGGCTGCAGTGCCTGGATCATGGCCACTTCATTGGGCTCCAGCCTGGAGCTTCTCTCCTGGGGTGCTTCCACCTCTTCCCAGGCCACCATGGGGCAGCTGGGGGGTCTTTCTGCCATCCTGAGGGACGAAGAAACTTGGGGTTGTGGGGAGACGAGCTTAAGGGAGACGCTTCAGCGCTGTGGGTCAGCTGTGGTGTGAGGGAAAGCCGTGGAGCTGAGCGTAGAGGCTCCTCAACGGCTCTGTGCTCCTTCCCAGTCACTGTCTGGTCAGGAACTGCCCCGCTGTGGCTGCGCCGGCTGGACCTCACGCCGTGGTGGGTTGTGAGGTCACAATGGTTCCAGCACCACCACTGCTGGGGCTGGGGGGGGGGGTGTGCCTCCACTGCGAGGGGGTGGGAGACGGGTCACCATCACCCATGGTGGCTTTTGGACTGTCCCCATCTGCCCTGGTGTCCCCTCGGCTGTGTCCTCGTCCCCAAGCCCTGTGTCCCCAGCACGGTCCCAGCACCTCCCTAGGAGACCCCTGCCTCACACTTGGGGCTGAAATCATCATTTCTCGGGTTCTAACCTGTCTTTGATTACCCAGAGCCTCTTTTAGGCTCCATAGTCTCATCTTGAAGGTCCAAACCTCCATTTTGTCTTGGCAGAAAGCTCCTTTTTAGCTTTTTAGCCTCCCTGCGCTCCGGGCCAATCGCAGGGGGTGGGAGCCTCTGTTTAGGTCTCAAAGCCTCGGGTTTAGGGTACAGTTGTAGTTTCCTCTCATTGGCTGCTCCTATCCCTCCTGCCTGGAGACTTTCCTCACAGGAGGCGTTTCTCTGCCCGAGCCTTTCACCGCTCTCAGGCCCCGTCGCGGCCTCTGGGCACTGCCCTGCACAAACCTGCCTGTTCGCAGGGCGCTGCCGGGGCGCGTGGTCCTACACCTGCGTTGGGTGACCTTCCGTCAGTCCACACATCTTTGCCAGTGACAGTCTCCTTCCCTTCCTCCTGACCCATGAGCTGGGAGAAGGTGGGATGGCAACAGCCTTTCAGACTTTGTTTCTCACAAGCGGAACCTTTTTTAACAGGCAATAAATTAAACGGCCTTCGGCAACTCCCCACGTCTGTGCCAGTGCCAGTGACGGTCCCTGACCTCCTTCGCTCTCCCTCGGCCCATGAGCTCTTCTGGTTCACTCTCTCCCTCTGTCCCGTTGGTTCCGGGCAGGGAGGGAGCAGCTGGGGGGGGTCCGTCTGCTGGACAAGGTTAACCCACCACAGGACACATCAGGGCTGCTGTGTCCAGGACGGGGCTCCCAGCACAAGGAAGACCCTGCCCAGCCTGGAGCGAGTCCTGCCCAGCCCAGAAGGATGGTTGGGCCTGGAGCACATTATGGACAAGGAGAGGCTGAGAGAGATGGGCTTTGAGAAACCTTTCAGGGGGAAACACTGAGCAAGGCCCCAGGGCAGCTGGGGGATCCCAATCCATGGACGTTCTCCGTGTTGGATGAGACAAGGCCATGAGCCCCTGATGTGTTTGGAGCTGTGTGAGAAAGGGTTTGGCTGAGAGCCCAGCAGTGGCGAGAGCTGTGGGACTGGGGTGCGAGAAATGTCAGTAGGAAATGGGTTCCCTTTTTATTGATAACAGTGGTGGAGTTGGGTATCAGTGAGCAAAGGAGGAGGACAGAGGTGACCATGCAGTAGAAGTCCCTCTTCAGGCATGGGATGTTCAGCCACATATGGAAATGTCTGGGTCGTGGGACCCATCTGGGATGGTTTCCCTGGAGCAGCTTTCTCACAGTCTCCAGAGAACACAGCGCAGACCGGGTCCGTCTCTTTTGCACCGTTGGTCCTTGCTTCCTTCACCATCCCAGCTGGCTCTGCACCGTGAGCACCTGCTGGGTGCCCTCACCTGCACACTCACAGCTCAGCTCCACGCTGGTGTTTTCCTCTCCTGGGCTCTTTCCAGCCCAGCCTCTCCCCACCTGCCCTGTCCTCTCCAACAGCCCAGAGCAATGAAGCAGCCCAGTCTGGGCTGGCCCCATGGCACTGCCCATCCAATGGGGCTGCAGAGCTCTGGCCGTTCACCCACAGCCACAGCCCCTCGGAAGGGCACAGCAGCTCCCAAGAGGCAGAGAGGGCTCTCACGCTGCCCATCAGCCCCAGGGCTGCTGCTTGCAAGAAGGACTAAAGGAAGCGCAGGCCAGGCACTCCCAGGCTCTCCTGCACTCACATTGTAGGTTTTCCTCAGCCTCAGCTGCATTTGACCTCTTCTCTGCCCCCACTGCCCAGGACAGCACGAGCGCCCTGGGCCTCCTCAGGCAGCTCCCACATCTCTCTGGTCTCCCTTCCCTCTGCCTGCTGGTTCCCCACTCACTCCCACAGCGCTTCAGAGTCCTTGTTTGTGGACACCAGGAACAAAGGTTGCAAATCCTCATTGGTAATTCCCAATAGTGTTCTTATCCAATTGATGGTCCCCAAAACCTTTTACAAATCATTGAATGTTTGAATATCACCTCTTAGGTGCACTGCCTGGGGCTCAATATGGCTATCAAATATTTTCCATCCCAGATATTCCCATGGAACGGTTTGCTGATTTTTTTCAGGAGTTACTTTCATGCCCCATCTTCCTATGATCTTTTTTACACCGTTTACAACTTCTTCCAATTGAGTCATATCAGATCCTGCCACTAATATATCACCCATGTAATGACATATTAGTATATTCAAGGCTTTACATTGAACTCTGACCTCAGACAATGCACCTGCTACAAATTGTGTTTAACAAATTGTGGGGTTGTTTTTCATGCCCTGTGGTAAAACCACCCAATGATATTGCTTTCCCGCTTCTCCAACGTTAACTGATGGTACCGAGAAGGCAAATTGTGGAGCGTCCTTTTCATCTAATGGGATAGTGAAAATAAACAGTCTTTTCAATCAATTCCCACTATATACCACTCAGCTGGAATCATGGTAGGTGAAAGTAGCCCTGGCTGTAATGTTCCCATCTCCTCAATTACTTCATTAACCTTTGGCAAGTCATTAACAAATGCCATTTTCCAGATTTCTTTTTTATCACAAATACAGGGTACACTTCTGTGAAGTGGAGACTGCCTGAAGCACAGAAAGTGACTCTGTGGGTTCTGTTGCAAAGCGCCTTCATCCTCCGGGAAGGGAATGTCATTAGAGGTGCAGGAGGCGCTGATGGGGTTAACATAGTGCCAAATCTGTATCCCTCTGTGTCTTTTGTAGTTGCTTTAAGTCTTTGTCCCATCTTAAGTGTTTTACCGATTGGACCATTAACCTCCGGGCAGATAATAGGCTCAGCGCCACAGGGTCATCCCTGGGAGCTGTATCCCACAATTTAACTCCTGCAGCAGAGTTCTATGTCATACGCTCACGTCACATCTAAACCTGGCTCGTGTCTCTGGACCCATTTTAACGATTCCAGCACCAGCTGGTGACTCCTAAATCCATCCTGTGTCCCCCAAAAGGTCACAAACAGACACTGATATTTCACTCCCCGAATCATGAAGGAAGAGGAATTTCAGGGGTGCAGCTCCTCAGCCTCTTTGGAGGAAGAGCCCAGCCTGAAGGCGCTGCACCAGAGATCCCATTTTATTGTGGAGATTTTATAGTGGCCTTCCCGTTCCAGAAGCGTGCTCCAGGAAAGTTGGGGATGGACATTTTCTAAGGGCATGGAGTGATAGGAAGGGGAGAATGATTTTAAATTGGAGGAGGGGAATATTTAGATTAGGCATTAAGAGTAAATTCTTCATAATGAGGGTAGTGATGCACTGGAACAGGTTGCCCAGGGAAGTTGTGGATGCCCCATGGAAGTGTTCAAGGCCATGATGGATGGGGCTTTGAGCAGCCTGGTCCAGTGAGAGTTGTCCCTGCCCATGGTTGGAACTGGATGAGCTTTGAGGGCCCCTTCCCACTCAAACCACTCTATGACTCTATGGCTGCAGCTGGAGTCCTTCACCCCATAGCATGCTGGAATTTGGAGTCTTTCACTCCTTGGCATCCTTTTCCCCTTTCCCGAGAGGAGCTCCCGTCTCCTCACCTGGTTTGTCTCCCAGACCCTGCTTCAGCTCGGAGCTTTGGCTGCACATTTCTCCAACCCCTGGGGCTCCAACTGAGCGACCTTCTCCCCTCCACCCCAGGGGACCAAGGGAGAATGAAGTCCCAAGGGCAGGGAAGGACACAGTTATGGGGAAGGGTCCCCTTTTCCATGACAGGCACTGGGGCTGCAAGGAGAAACTGCACACTGCCCAGTCACCAGTCAGCAAAGCAATGGAGCAAAAGACCCCAACAATCAAGCAACTGCTGCTCAGGAAGGGTGTCCTGAGCTCTGGTGCCCTGTAGGGTATTTTCTGAGGGACAGCGTGAACCCTTTGGGGCCATCACAAGGGAGTTCAGGGAAGGAAGGGAATCCCTGGAGATGTGGCAAGGGCATTCCTCCACAGCAGAAGGGAGAGAACGCTTTCTGGTTCAGTCAGATCAGTTGGGTGGGCTGAGATTTGAGGAGCATCTCAAGAGCAAAGGCACAGCCACACAGCAACTACAGACCCAGACCCTGGAGGGTGGTACAAGAGATACCAAACTTCTACAGTTTTCCTGCTATAGCCACCAAAAAGAGAGGAAAAATTGCAGAGACCACAACAAACAGATTGCTGTGTGGCATCTGCAAAGCTTCTGCACTTATGAGTGAAAACCCAGCACAGTCCATGAAAGGAGTTGATAGAAGTGTTTATGCCTTGGGTTCGATGTCTCCTGCGAGTGGAGCACAGCGCAGCTGCACAAGTAGGTACTGAGTTCCTTCTCTGGGTCTCAGGACCACACGTTCAGGAAGGCACCTTTTCACACTTGTTGGGAGCTCAGCACCACTTCTGTTCCCCTGCGAAACCCCAGGTGGGTGTCACTGTTGGATGCAGAGTTCTCTTCCAGTGGAGACCATTAGGTCCTCTAAAGAGTTTTGAAGTTACTGAATTTCTGGGAATGGATGGGATTAGAGGGAAAAGGCCCCCCAGGATTTAGGAGCAGCTCGTTGCCCAGGCCTTCTCCAAGCCAGCTCCCAGCAGCACCAACTGCATCTCTTTGATGTCCAGATGGCGCATTACAAACCGGTGTCCATGAATACGCATTTGGAGTCTGGCAGATGCTGAAACACTGGATCAGGTTTCCCAGAGAAGATGAGGATGCCTCATCCTTGGTAGTGTTCAAGGTCAGGTTGGATGGGGGCTTTGAGAACCTGATTGAGTAGAAAGTGGTGCTGCCCATGGCAGGGGGTTTGGACTAGATGGATGTTTGGGATCCCTTCCAACCCAAACCATGGTTCTGGCCGTGGCCTCTGTGATGTCATCCTCTGTGATGCTGCCCTGTGTCCTCAGAGACCTCTCTGCTGTCCAGGACAAGCACCCTCTGGACTCACTCTCCAGGAGGATCTGGAGGAGGCAGGTGGTCTCTCCACTGGGAGCTGCCTGTGCCTTGCTCTGTGTGTGAGAAACAAAGCAGCTGCAGTTCAGCCGTCTCATTGTCTGGTGCCGGTTCTGCCGGAGAGGAAACTCTTCCCTACGGACAGGGTAGGTCAGGTCTGGCTGTGTCTGCTTCTGTGCGGTGATTGCTCAGAGGTTAATCTCCATGACAGGGCCTCCAGTACTTGAGGGTTCTGTCAGCTCCTATTCTGGTGCCTCCCAGGACCTGGAGCCTGTGCTCCTGGTGATTTTCCACATGGGAGACGTTCCCAGCCCAGGGGTTCCTGTTTTGTTGTAACTGTGCCAGCCCTGCTCTGTGCTCCTTCACCCCGATCAGATTTGTTTCTGAATGCTGTATCGCTGACTCCAGGCTGTGCAGGGAGCCATCCTGGCCTGGATGCTGAAGCTCCCTTCCAATTTATCTCCCTGCTTGTTTGCTCTGGGATCTTTCAGTACAGTCCTTAATTCTAACCTGGATTTCCACTGCTTTTTTGGTTTGGCATCATAATCTCTCCAGCCGGGAGGCAGAGGAGGGAGGGAAAGGCAGCACGGTCAGGTCTGTCCCTGCAGAGCACGGGGCCTCAAACACCTGGGAGTCGTCCTGGTTTCTCTTTTGGTGGAGCCTTGAAGAAGCCGGACCCCTGAATGGAC